>NC_051067.1:629223-871723 GCF_004664715.2 Peromyscus leucopus | reverse complement strand
TGTCTACAACTCCAGTTCCAAGCATACACATGTGCAGATATACATGCAACAAAAACATATATACACATAAAGTAATAAAATTAAAAATTAACAATTAACAAGTATTTACACTGCTTAACTGTACAATGCATTTTCTAAGTACCTAAGGCACCTAAGATGACATTTTAGGAGGGGCTACCTAAAGCCAGCAACAGCAGCTGTTCCCTACACCAACACAGGTACTACTACCAACATCTCTACTGTTCTTTCAAATATACACTGAGGTGCAGTTTCAATACTTTAAGTATGTCAAAGCAGTCTTACAACTTTACTGCTCTATAATAACAATGCCACTAGTAAAGACTGTTTCATTCGCTAAAACAGTTTCAACGCTCTAGCTGATGACCATGTGGCCAAACTTGTTTCAATTTATAAACGAGGTATCCCTTTATCCACTAGGTGATTTGCTCGCTACATCTGTAGCAAATTATGTTACTCAGGCACCCAACCAACAGAACCTGAATATTTATTCTGTATTAGCAACATTTATTCCACACACAAATTTACCGGCACCTTTATAAAGCGCTGATGACTGAAAGTATTAAAGTCTAGCCCCACGGATATAGTATCGGGTCCATCCAAGCAGTCACCGTGTACCAACACTCAAGCAAGGCTCCCAGCCGCAAAATCTTGACCAGCACTCCCACTAGCCAGCTATGCGATCTTAATGAAGACGCTTTAACAAACCCCTGCTCCGGATGTAAAGTGTACATTGGGGCATGGTGGCGCTAGCCTTGAATCTCAGCACTCAGAAGGTAAAGGAGGGTGGACCTCTGAGAGATCGAGGTCTACTTATTGAGTCCCAGGCCAGCCAGGGCTACAGAGTGATACCATGCCCCCTACCCCCATGTAGGCTGGAGCCAGATGCTCACATCCTTTCCCAGATCTAAGAAGCCCACGGTTGGGAGATTACAAACAGCAGTGCGGGGCGTCTGGACCACGGACACTGCCAGCCTCCCCTTCTTCACCCCGCTGCACCTGCTACCCTCAGCCCGGTCTTAGAGCCGCACCCGTCACGTGACCGCCCCGCCCCCCGTCCGGTTTTGGCGCGCGGCAGTGACGTCAGCGTCCTGTCAGCCACCGCCCCCGCCGCCCCGCTTTTCCTCCCCGGCCCCGCCCCACTGCCGAGCCGCGCCGTTAACGGGCCCCAGGCTGCCCCGCGCCCCGGCCGCCTGCGCCGCTCACCTTGAGGTGGCCGCTGTCTGGGCTGCTCGCCTCCTCCTCGTCCTCCCCGCCCGACGCGGCGGCCACCGAGGTGGTGGATGGTGGCGCACCCCGCAACGTCGGGAGCTCAGCCGCCGCGGGCAGCCCAGCCGAAACGCCGCCCGCCGCCCCCGGGCTGAGCGTCACGTTATGCGCGTTCTCGCCCCAGCGCCACGGGTACACCATGAAGTCGCTGAAGCCGGGGCTGGTGGGGACGAGCGGCGGCGGCTGCTCGGGCTCCCCCACGCCGCTGCACGGAGGCGTTGCCGGCGTGGTCCTGATGACTGACACCAGCACGCGCTTCGGGGAGTCGTGGCAGAAGATGACCGGCGGCGGCTCCGCCATGGGTGCCGGGGCGCCGCGGATCATGCTGGCTCGTCTGCAGCCCTCGCGCTCTCCGCTTGAGCTTCGACTGCTCGCCCGCGCTGCTGTGCCTCGGTGCCTCACAGCCGCCGGCTCATGACAGGCAGCTCTGGACGCTCAGGCTGCAGCAGCGGCGCTGACAAAACGGAACGCGGAGCGCTCAGTCCCCGAGAATAACAACCTGCCGCCGCGGTCCCTGCTCCGGCTTTTCCCGCGTTACATTTCGCGCCTGGGCGGAACCAGTCACCGCGAGGACCCTGCGGCTGGCCACCGCGACGAGTGACAGGTCGCGCGGACCAATAGCAGGGTCCAGGATATGTTCCGTCCGGAGGGGGCGGAACCAAGTCCGAGCGCGGGTCCTTACTGCCGCGTCATTGGCCGACGCTCTCATATTTTTTTGTCTTGAGGGCCAACTGCATTCGAAAGTCTGTAGGAGCGCGCGTCTCCTCCTGACACACCCGTCGGAAGCTCCGCCCCCCGGATGAGTCCCGCAAAAGAGGGGAGGAAAGGAGGCTGTTGATTGGAGAAGCTGCGGGGAAGGGGCGTGGAGACTGTTGGTGGGCGGGGGAGAGCATCTTCGGCCCCGCCCCCACCAGAAGAGGTTGGGGCAGGAGTTTGCTGATTGGAGAAGCTGCGGGAAGGGTTGCTGCTGGGCAGGAAGGGGCGCCGCCCGCCTGTAGCGTGCCTGGGACTGTTGGGCCGTGGTTCCCGCGCGGAGCCTGTTTAAAGGGCCGTGGCCGGGCCGGGCCCTCCGCCCTCCCCTGAGCTCGGCACCGTTTTTTTTTTTTTTGAGACGAGTGTCTCTACTGGAACTCACTATGTAGACCAGGCTGACCTCGAACTCGCACATTCCCCTGCCTCTCCATTGCTAAGACTAAGGCGTGCGCCATCACGCCCGCCTATGGGTAGGGTTCTTAGTGGAGTCCTGTGACCAGCCTCGCTAAGGATGAGTCCTGCAGCGTTCCTTGCCTCCTGGAGCTTGCTGCCATGCTCAGGACCGGGGTGGGGGCCGAACGGCCTGCGCTCATAGGAGCCGCCCGCTCCCCTCCTCTCTCTGCACCCTGTCACTGGAATCGAGGCAAATCAAAGGCCCACCTTCTCTCTGGAAGGTGCAAGCGTGGCTCCGGCTCACTTGCTTCCAGTGTTTTCCAGGCAGTTTGATGCTGGTAGCAGTTCAAAGTAAAGGCTTGAATCAATGAATAAATTATTAAGTGGTTAAAGGATAAAACTGGTAACTGTGGCTCTTTTGCTGTGTTTTCCAGGCAGCCTAATCCTAGTAAAGGTTCAGTAAAGATTTTTTTTTTATATATTGAATGACTATCCAGTGGTCAAGCGATAGAACTGGTAAGTAAACATAAGTGCAAAATAACACACTTAACTAAACCTTTTAATACAAAGCTATGCCTAGTTAATTTAGCCACAATTTTGTTTTGTTTTAAAGGAAACTGCCCAAGTTAACAAATCAAAGCAGCCAATATTGTGAGTCTTATGTTTTGCTTTATTTTATTTTTTTAAGTGGAGAAATTACATTTTATTTTTGGGTAAACAATATATATGGCAAGATACACAAATCTGATTTCATGGAGAGAAAGTAACTTGGGAACAAAGGTGAAAATATTTCAAGAGGATACACTGAATAATTTGTATCTTTAAAGTAGGACAAGTGAAACTATCCTTTCAAAAAATAAAGAACTGGGCAGACAGAGATGGCTCCGTGGTTAAGAGCACTTGCTGCTCTTCCAAGGGACCTGAGTTGTGTTCTCAGCACCCAGTGGTGGCAGCATGTGACTCCTGTCCGAGGGAATCTGATTCCCTCTTCTGGTTTCCTAGAACAATGTATGCACATGATATACATAGGAGGCAGCAAAACACCCGTACACATTTAAAATTTTACATAATATGTATTCTTTCTTTCCTGGAGGCTGGCCACCATAGACTGTATCTACTGTATGTGTGGGGGCAAATTCAGTTTGATACTTTAATAGTCAATCTGGGAACTGAAAGTTCAGCTTTTGTTTCCCTTAATGTAATAAAATTGTAAAACAACAAAAAAGTTTTGCATTTTAAAAACAAAACCTTACTACAATTGTTGGAATTTACTAAAAGGGAACTATAAGTCCTCTATTTGATAGTTGATAGTGAAAAGGAAAAAAGTGATATGGCTATCAGGAACACTCGAATTAGGGACTGGGCAAGAGCCCAACAGGTTAAACTCTGGCCAGTAGTTACTACTCAGCATTCACAATATGCCCATATGCAAGATGAATCACATAGAAAGCAGGACACTGACTTAATGCTTCTAAAAATCGCCCTGGATCAAGGGTGACTGGCCAACTCCACTGGCTTTCAGCCACAGGAGAATGAAAAACATTCCAGGAATGTGGGGATTCACCTGACTGATTGTGGAGAACTGAGATCACTCCTAGAGCTGCTTTTGGTTCTGTTCTCATGCCACCAGGGAGCCATAGGAAATGTGTGGTTATATTCCTGGTGTCTTTGTTATGTCCTGGATATAATTAACAAACAGCCTAATGATGTATAATAACTCTGAAGACACACTAAAACCCATCTCAGGCAGGGTGGTGGAAGCACATGCCTTTAGTCCCAGCACTCTGGAGGCAGAGGCAGATAATGTCGAGGCCAGCCTGAGCTACACAGTGAGTTCCAGGACAACGAGGGCTGCACAGAGAAATCCTGTCTCAAAAAAAAAAAAAAAGAAAATCTCAGAATACTGATTACATTATTTCAGTTAGTCCCATTGTTAAAAAATGTAGTCCCTAGTGGGGGCTGAGAGGGTGGTTTAGTGGCACACCTAGACATGTGTAAGGCTTTGGGCTCAGTCCTCAGAACCCACTATGGAAAGAAAAATGCACCTTAAAGTCTTTTAAAATGCACCTTGAAGTCTCAAAATGGAAGTAAAAAAGGTTTTTCAACTTGAAAATGTAATATGATATATTACATCAAGAACCACAAGTCTAGCCGGGTGGCGGCGGCGCCCGCCTTTAATCCCAGCACTCGGGAGGCAGAGGCAGGCGGATCTCTGTGAGTTCGAGGCCAGCCTGGTCTCCAAAGCGAGTTCCAGGAAAGGCGCAAAGCTACACAGAGAAACCCTGTCTCGGAAAAAAAAAAAAAAGAACCACAAGTCTACTTTATTGCTATTAATAAAAAATTTTTTATCCTAAGTTTGGGACACTAAACTTCTGGGTTTTTTGGTGGTGGTGGTTTTGTTTGTTTTTGTTTTGTCTTTTTCCAGACAGCGTTTCTCTGTGTAGCCCTGGCTGTTGTGGAACTCACTGTGTAGCTCAGGCTGGCCTCAAACTCATCTGCCTCTGCCTCCTGAGGGCTGGGACTAAAAAGCATGTACCACCACCGACTGGCTACATAGTAATTTTAAAAAATACATAAAGTGATTTATTGTCATCTAAAAATGTACAAGAAGCCACCTTCTAGGAGGCTGGAGAGATGGCTCAGCAACACTTGCTGCTCTTGTAGAGGATCCTGGTTTGATTCCTAGTATGCATGTCTGGTGGCTCACAACTATCTGAAACTTCAGTTTCAGGGGATCTGACATCCTCTTCTGGACCCTGGCACACCAATATACAATGTGTGTGTGTGTGTGTGTGTGTGTGTGTGTGTGTGTGTGTGTGTGTGTGTGTGTAGCTGAAGTTTTCCTGGTCCCACCCAGCTCCTGCGGTCCCGCAGTCCTGAGTAAACACACAGAGGCTTACGTTAATTAAAACTGTTTGGCCATTAGCTCAGGCCTACCACTGACTAGCTCTTACATTTAAACTCAGCCCATTTCTGTTAATCTATATGTTGCCACATTTTCTATGTGCCATTACATATTGGCCCCTGAACAGCAGGCTGGTGTCTCCCCTGACTCAGCCTTCCACTACCCAGGATTTTCTGTCTGATTATCCCACCTATACTTCTGCCTGGCTACTGGCCAATCAGCATTTTATTAAACCAGTGTACAAAAGCATTATCCCACAGCATTTCTCCTTTTCTGTTTAATTAAAAAGGAAAGTTTTAACTTTAACATAGTAAAATTACATATAATAGAACAGTTATCAAGCAAGAATTACAGTTACAATATCTAGTCTATTTATATTTGGCAAATTCAAAGAAAATATTCTATTTATCCTATATTTGTGAGTCTAAATTTTCATGTCTTATTTATCTTTTATCATAACCAAGGACAATTAATTATAACTATCTAGTCTTCAACTACATCAAAGACCCCTGAAGGATATAATATTACCTAAGTAAACAGGAAGAGCATTGTAAGCAACTTCCAAAAATCTAGAATGACAGAGACAGCTGCCTGCCTGGACAGTCATCCAAAGTTCCTCTGCAATGTTGGCATCCATCTTCAGCCCACAGGCCTAGTCTCTCAGTCACTTCTTCTCTCTGTGTCCTGTAGAATGTCTGGCAGTTTCCTCTGCAAAGAAGGAACCTGAAGAACCATCTCACCTTCCTATGGGTCCTGCATGTCCAGTCGATACAACATTTTGTCAAGCAGTCCAGGCAAGAACCCAAATGGCTATTTTTGCCAAGAAAAAGATAAACTCCATATGGAGTATCTTCGACGCCCATCTTTCTCTCTGAATTAAATCAGTGCTACCAGAAGCAGACAAGTCTCATTGTCCAGAAAGTATAAATTTTAAAAACATTTTAAATGCCATATTCTGTAGGTCTTTGAAGTGTTTGAAGATTACCTACCTAATTGAATTATATCTATGTATACCTAATTGAATTATATCTATGTATATCTAGAAAACTTAACATGACTATAAGTTTGACTATCATAGAAAACTATTAATCTCTATTTCTTAATTATCCATTACAATTTAAATGACTTAAACATAATACCTTAAACAAGAGTGTGTGTATGTATATATATATGTTATATAGTTATATATATATAGTTAACAAAATCAACTCTAAATTTATATCTATAAACTAAAATCCATAGCAATTAAAATGTTTTTAAACAAGTTGTTACTATTTATCCTATTATATCTATACTATCCCCTTTTCTTCTTTAGAAAGAGATCGCATTTATAATCAACCTGTTTTAAATAAAAATATTGGTTTTCCTCTGTCCCACACCAGAGGGCTCTTTTGATATGGGACACAAGAATCTCTCAACCCAACAGCTCCAGTTTCCACCTAAAACCTGAAAATATTTAATAAGCAATTCTAAGTGGAGCTAAAAACAGGTTCCTGTTTATGTCTCATGCGGGCAGGAGACACTGCAACATGCGGGCTTGAGCTACTCTATGGCGGGTTCATGGTGTGTGAGCTTGGCCTACAGCATGGCAGCTTCCAAGCCATGCAGTATGCTGCATGGTAGATGTAGCTTTTGCTAGTACCCCCCCTCCCCCAAAGTTTCTGGGCTATACGCTGCTTTGATAGAGGCATAGCCCCACTGTCTCTCAGAGTCTGGTGGTGAGCATGGATCCCCCAAAGCTGGTGGTAAACATAGTTGTGCCATGTTGGAAAGCTGAGGTGGGCGGAGCCAGCAGTCGAAGCTGCCATTTCAGTCCTAGTATGGATGCTGCAGTTTAAAGCAATAGATTCACAATAAGGTAGATTCGGATGGAATCGTTTACAGTGTGTATAAAAATGTACGTAGGCTTGGAAGAGAGAGAAAAGGGAATATATGCAGTTATATAAAGAAATAGATAGTTTTAAAAAATAAAGTATTTAAAGAGAAAGTAAAAGTAATATAAAAAATAAACCATGTAAAGATGGATATTACACAGAGAATCTGGATTGTGTTGTCTTTGATATTTTTAACTGCAGAAAGCCATTTGATTGTAAAGGCTGTTCAGTTAAAGCGATATGTATATTTTAAAAGTATCTTGATTTCAAAATTTGGATCTAAGGATATGTTGCTTTGGGAAGGAGGCTCTGCTTTTGTTTCCACAGGAAGCAAGAGGCTATGGATTTGTTCCAGGTTAAGATATATCAGGTTTGACCAGCCAAGACCCTCTGAAAGGTCTCCAACGATACCATGGCCCATATCATCCAACATCCAAAATCAGCTTCAAGGCAAATGGCTCAGAAAATAGAGCCTCACAGACTATTCCAGTCAGGACTTGACCATAATCCTAAAATTTTCTTTATGTCCCCATAAAACATAGTGCCCTCATCCAGCAGGATGTCATATGAGAAGCTACACCCAAATTCCCAAATATACCAAGATGGCTTTGAAGATAGAATTGGCTCGCTCCTTCTCTAAACCCACGCATATTGCTGAAAAAAAAAAACAAAACTAAAAGGTTGAGAGATTCTTCTGTCCCATATCAAAAGAGCCCTCTGATGTGGGACAGAGGAAAACCAATATTTTTATTTAAAACAGGGTGATTATAAATGCAATCTCTTTCTAAAGAAGAAAAGGGGATAGTATAGATATGTCAGGATGAAAGGGTAGATTAATGAACCTACTTTTAAAGAGCAACAACTTGTTTAGAAATGTTTTACATTGCTATGGATTTTAGTTTATTGATACAAGTTTAAACTTAATTTTGTTATACTGTATATTTCTATTCTCATTTGAGATAGTATGTTTATGTAACTCATTTAGATTGTAATGGATAATTAAAAAATACAGATTAATTAGTCTTCTATGATAGTCAAACTTATAGTCATGTTAAGTTTTCTAGATATACATAGATATAATTCAGTGTGGGGCGTTTACCCACCACCCCCACAGTTCCCCAGAGTTTTCTTGAGTGCAATCAGCAGGAAATATTAGATAGAAGGATTTATAGCGGAGAATCTTGCGGAGATAAACAGATAGAAAATAAAGTATAGCCTTGAGAGGGCTTGGAACCTATTCCAATGGGTCCCGACTGTCTCTGGCCCAGGGTTTTTATAGAGACACCAAGGGGTGGAGCAAATGACCTCCTCTCCCAGCACAGCCAAGTGCAGATCATCTCAGACACCTGCACTCAGGCCCGTGATCCTGATCATCCTCTATGTGGACCTGCTGGGTAAAGCCATGAGGAACCCGAGAACGGGCTCCCACAATTCAGTTAGATAGGTAATCTTCAAACACTTCAAAGACCTACAGAATATGGCATTTAAAATGTTTTAAAAATTAAAACTTTCTGGACAGTGAGACATGACTGTTCCTGGCAGCACCAATTTACTTCAGAGAGGAAGATGGGCACTGAAAACACTCTATATGGAGTTTATCTTCTTCTTGGCAAAAATAGCCAAGAAACTGTTCTTGCCTGGACTGCTTGATAAAATGTATCAATTGGATATACAGGACCCATGGGAAGGTAACCACTGAACTTTGCTTGGCAAAATGGTCCTTCAGGCTCCTGCTTCACAGAGGAAACTGCCAGACATTCTGCAGGACACAGAGAAGTAACTGAGAGACTCTAGGCCTATGGGCTGAAGACAGATGCCCCAACTTTACAGAGGAACTTTAGATGACTGTCCAGGCTGCCAGCTGTCTCTGTCTACTCTCACAAGTCTCCCAAAGTTGCTTGCATCCTTCTCCCATTTCTCAGGTAATACTATGTCCTTCTGAGGTCTTTGATGTAGTTGAAGACTAGGTAGTTAAAATTTCCATAGTTATGATAAAAGATAAGTTAGATATGAAACCTTAGACTCACAAATATAGGATAGATAGGATATCTTCTTTAATTTTGGCAAATACAAATAGACTAGATATTATAAATAGACTAGATATTGTAACTATAATTCTTGCTTGATAATTGATTTGCTGTATGTAATTTTACTATGTTAAAACCTTTAAAAAAAAAAAGAAAAAGAGGAAGTGCCGTGGTTATCACTCTGCATGCTGTGAATGTGTTATTCTGATTGGTTAATAAATAAAGTGCTGATTGGCCAGTAGACAGGCAAGAAGTATAAGTGGGACAAAGAGAGAGGAGAATTCTGGGAACAGGAAGGCTGAGTGATGAGTCACCAGCTAGACACAGAGGAAGCAAGATGTAAAGATAATGGTAAGCCACAAGCTACATGGCAAGGTATAGATTTATAGAAATGGGTTAATATAAAATGTAAGATCTAGCCAGCAAGAAGCCTGAGCCAATAGGCCATACCGTTTTAATTAATATAAGCCTCTATGTGTTTATTTAGGTCTGAGTGGCTGCGGGCCCGGGTGGGACTGGAGAAAACTCCAGGTACATATATGCTTTAGCTTCATTTAGTCGCCAATCTACAAACACTCCTCTTGTTTTCATTAATCCTGAACAATTTTATTTGATCCTTACCAGATTCTAATTAAATCCCTAGATTAAAAGACCTATTTTAAAGCAATTTTCTCATTTTCAATAAGTCTTACCTGTGATGGTATTATGCTCTCCAAAATATTGTGCACACTAATAAACTTATCTGGGGTCACAGAACAGAACAGCCACAATATTAAACATAGAGGATAGGCAGTGGTAGCACACACATTCCAGAGGAAAAAATCCCTCTGGATCTCTGTGAGTTCAAGGCCATATTGGAAACAGCCAGGCATGGTGACACATGCCTTTAATCCCAGGAAGGAGGGCAGAAAGCAGAAGGGTATATAAGGTGTGAAAACCAGGAACTAGGTTGGTTAAGCTTTTGGCCTGGTTAAGCTTTCAGGCTTTCAAGAGGCTGTTTAGCTGAGATCCATTTGGATAAGGACTCAGAGGCTTCCAGTCTGAGGAAACAGGATCAGCTGAGGGATTGGCAAGGTGAGGTGGCTGTGGCTTGTTCTGCTTCCCTGATCCAGCATTCACCCCAATACCTGGCTCCAGGTTTGTTTTTATTAGTTAGACCTTTTAAGATCCCTGCAACACTTACCTTCTTCTGCTTTCAAACACTACATAGTTGATGTAATCAACAGTTCATGTTGGTGATATTTAGAGGCATCATTCAGTAAAGGATACCAAAGTACCACCATATCTGTGAGCTGTTTAGTAAATGGGCTAATGGAAATTAAGTGCAATGAGGCACAAGATATAAACTTATAGCTACAGGATCATGGCCTCTGTCTAGACTGACTATATGACTTATCTTAGTCAAGAGTCTATGAACAAAAACAAGAAAGCACTGATTTTATAGTCTAGTCCAGTACAGCTAAAGAAGCATCCAGTAAGAGTTACAGGCCAACAGCAGGATTACTTTGTTTTCTTAGAAGACCTGAGAGGTCACAGTTTGAAAGCAAAGGATAGGTAAGAGAAGGGAGATAAAAGAACTAATGCTATTTATCCTTAAGTAGCTTTAACTATCAACTTGACACAGCCTAGAGTCACCTGCGAAGGGAGTCTCAATTGAGAGATTGTCCAGATCAGATTGCCTGGGGGTAATTTTGTGGGAGATTGTCTAGGTTAACTGATGTAGGAGGGCCTAGCCCACTGTGGGCAGAACTCTTCCCTGGGCAGGTGTTCTCAGGCTGTGTAAAATGGCTAGCAAAACATGAGTCTGTGAGTGAGCCAGCAAGCAATATTCCTCCATGGTTCCTGCTCCCAGGTTCCTTCCTTGAATTCATGCCCTTAGTTCTCTTAATGATGAACTGTGGCCTGGAAGTATAAGATGAAAAAACTTTGCCTCCCCTAAGTTGTTTTTTTTTTTTTTCAGGGTATTTTATCACAACAAGAAGAAGGAATCTTAAACACTGTTCATATTACAACATCTAGTAAATAATGTCAAAGGCAGATTCCATTGATCAAGAAGCAGCTTTAAAAAAAAAATATTTATTTTGCCAGGCAGTGGTGGCTCAGGCCTTTAATCCCAGCACTTGGGAGGCAGAGAGGCAGGCAGATCTCTGTGAGTTCGAGACCAGCCTGATCTACAAAGTGAGTTCCAGAATAGCCAGAGCTGTTACACAGAGAAGCCCTATCTCAAAAAACCAAAACCAAAAACAAAAACAACAATGACAAAAAGATTCATTTTTATGATGTCTCTGTGAGGGTGCCAGATCCTCTGGAACTGGAGTTACAGTTGTGAATTGCCATGTTGGGAATGGAACTCAGGTCCTCTTGGAAGAACAATCAATGTGGGGCTGGAGAGATGGCTCAGGGGTTAAGAGCACTGGCTGTTCTTCTAGAGGTCCTGAGTTCAATTCCCAGCAAGCACAAGGTGGCTCACAACCATCTGTATTGAGATCTGGCGCTCTCTTTTGTGTACATAATAAATAAATAAATCTTTAAAAAAAAAAAAAAAAGAACAGTCAATGCTCTTAACCTCTGAGCCATCTCTCTAGCCCTAAGAAGCAGCTTTTACATTATGATACAGTAAACTTCTGTAGAACTTGTTGTCAGTGTCCCAGTCCCAATCCTTGGGATATTATTCTAATTTAGATGGACTAACTCATATTTGAGGATTTAATTCGCTCTAGGAAAAACTTAAGATCCTGAAAAATCACAATCCTGTGTGTAGGAAGGAGGCTTATTTAAAGAGGATACCTGTATGGCAGGGTTAATTATGCAGCCCTTTCATAGTAAAGCGTAGCCCATGACAGGAAAGCAAACGATTAGAGCAAGAAAAAAAAAGTCCCTGACTCAAGAAAGGTGACACAAACTTGTAATTCCAGCACTCAAAAGTGGAAGCAAGAGGATCTGAAGAGCCCATCTTTGACTGCATAGTGAGTTTGAGGCCACCCTGGGCTATATAAGACCCTGTTTTAAAGAAAGGAAGAGTGAAGGATAGGGACAAGGGACAGGGGAGAGAGGAAAAGAAAGCAAGCCACTGCTGTGGAGGTGTCTTAGTTAGGGTTTCTATTGCTGTGAAGAGACACCATAACCATGGCAATTCTTATAAAGAAAGACATTTAATTGGGGGTGGCTTACAGTTTCAGTGGTTTAGTCCATTATCACATGGCGGCATACAGGCAGACATGGTGCTACAGAAGGAGCTGAGAGTTCTACATCTTGATCAGTGGGCAGTAGAAGGAGTCGGTCTCACTGGGCGTGGCTTGAGCATGTATTAGACCTCAAAGCCCACCTCCACAGTGACACACTTCCTCCAACAAGGCCACACCTCCCAATAGTACTACTCCCTATAGCCAAGCATTCAAAATACATGAGTCCACAGGGGCTATACCTATTCAAACCACCACAGGAGAGTTGAACTTAAGTACTCTCACCTGGAACTTCAAGTTCTTTTATGTAGTTAGTCCAACCATTTGGTAAAGTCTGGTACACTCTGACAGATGTGTTCTACTACAGTCTGTGAGAAATAAAGACACAATAGAAAACTGGGGGGCCCCTTGTTTACCCCTTCTCAGGGCAGGTGTGGCTGAAATTGTAGAAGTTCCACATGATAGACAGCAAGAAAAACAAAGCAAACAAATATACAGAGACAATTGGACCCAGGAGGCATTCTTGATTTGAACAACTTAGACTTAAAGATCAAATTAACACCTATGAATGTATAGAGGTGGGGCCAGCAAGATGGCTCAGCCAGTGAGCGCCTATGCCACCGAGACTGACAACCTGAGGTCAATGCCTGGTCTCAGCAGGGAAGGAAAGAACTGAGTCTTACAATTTGTTTTTCTGACACCACATTCTCCCTGTGGCATGCAAGCCTCTCCCCCACTAAAATATAAAAAAAAAAATGTGAACTATATAGAGGGATAGATGCTTAAAATTACTTGCATGTACAACATTGTCCATGTACAATAGTTGAAAAAAAAATAGGTTAGTGAGTGAATCACCTTTTTTGCTAAGCTCAAATCAGGTGATCTCATGTAGGTTAAATATATAATATTATTTATATGTGAGGGCATTGTGGTGATCTGAATGAGAACGGCCCCCACAGGCTCATAGATTTGGATGCTTGGTCACCAGGGAAGGTCACTTGAAAGGATTAGGAGGTGTAGCCTTGTTGGAGCAAGTGTCTCACTGGGGGTTGGGGGAGGAGGGCTATGAGGTTTTCAGAAGCCCAAGCTAGGGCCAGTGGCTCTCTCTTCCTACTGCCTGTGGATCAAGATGTAGAACTCTTAGCTACTTTTCCAGCACCACGTCTGCCTGTATGCCACCATGCTTCCCACCATGATAACAACAGATGACATAAACCTCCTGGAACTATAAGCAAGCCCCAGTTAAAAATGCTTTCTTTTCGAGTTGCTGTGGTCATGGTGTCTCTTCACAGCAATAGAACACTAAGACAGACACTGTGAGGGCTCCACAAAAGCAATAAAAATATTTAACAATATAGCTAGAACACAAATTAGTGGTTGCCTTGTGCTAAAGGTAGAAAGGGGATTGACTAGCTGGCCAGAGGCATCTTCTGAAGTGGAGGAAAAAGCTCAAAAACTAGACTGTAAAGATGGTGCACATATTTTTAAGTTTATTAAGTAGAATTTTAAATTTACAACAGGAGACTTGAGGGCTGGAAAGTGACTCAGGGGTTAAGAGCACTGGTTGCCCTTGCAGACGACCCAGGTTTGGTGCTCAGCACCCACATAATGACTCACAATTATCCATAACTCTAGTTCTAAGGGATCCTACACCCTCTTCTGACTCCACCAGTACCAAGCACTCACATGACCCACTCACATACATGCAGGCAAAACTCATACACATAAAAAATTTAAATCTAAAAAAATTAAACAGAAGACTTTTGTAATATGTAGATAATATCAATCCCTTGGAAACCACTAATTTACTTTCTGTCTGTATGAACTTTATAATTGATATTTCCCATAAGTGGAATACTAATGCCTTTGGCATATTGTGTCTGGCTTCTTTTACTTAGTATAATGTTATAAAAATGCAGCTGGAGAAATAGCTCTGTAATTAAGCGTGTTTACTGTTCTTGCAGAAGACCAGAGCTTGATTTCCAGTACCCACACCAGGTGGCTCACAACAATCTGTAATTCCAGTTCCAAAAGATCCAACATTCTCTTCTGGCCTTTACAGACACACACAGACACAGACACAGACACAGACACACACACACACACACACACACACACACACACAGAGAGAGAGAGAGAGAGAGAGAGAGAGAGAGAGAGAGAGAGAGAGAGACAGACAGACAGACAGAGAGAGACAGAGAGACACATAGAGGGAGACAGAGACACAGAGAGAGAAACAAAAACATTTTAAAGTTCTTAAAAGTTCTTGCAGCCATCAGTTGATGAGCATTAGGTGACTTCCTGAAAGACCCCAGCATACTTGCTTAGCCTAACGCCATTTTGAGCAAGGCCTGAAAAGTATGGGGAAAGTTCAGTTAGAGGACATGGGCACAGGAACAAACAGGGTATCTGCGGTCGGCCACCTGGCCCCAGAACAGGGAACTAAAAGGTCAGAAAAACAACTTGTACCCTAGATAAGAGCCAAGTCAGCAGGCGTGTCGAGCTCGGGGAAAAACCACGAACTGTCCTGAGTTTGAACCTGGCCTCATATGAATCATCCAATCAGAACCCTGTAAACCATGCTTCTCGCTTCTGTACCCGCCCTTCTGCTGCCCGACCCTATAAAAACCCTCCACTCCAGCCCATCGGCGTGCCAGTCTCTTGAGCCTCTTGAGTGACTGTGTCGCCCCGGGTACCCGTGTTCCTGAATAAAGCCTCTTGCTGTTTGCATCTGACTTATGGTCTCGGTGTGATCTCTGGGCGAGGGTCTCTCCAGAGGGAAGACTACCTTCGGGGGTCTTTCATTTGGGGCTCGTCCGGGATCGGAGACCCCCCGCCTCGGGACCGCCGACCCACTGTCAGGAGGTAAGTTGGCCGGCCACTGTCTGTCTGTATTGTCTCAGTCTGTTTACTTGTCTTTCGTTTTCGTCGGGCGTCCTAAGTCAGGTCTGAGTCGGTGGGGGCTGAAGGAGCTGACGAGCTCAGACTTCGCCCACCGAAACCCTGGAAGACGTTCCACGGGTATCTGAAGTCCCCTCTGGGGCACGGTTTTTCGGGGCCACCCCCGTATCAGAAGGATACGTGGTACTGGCAGGGGACGGAGAATTCAAACACTCCGCGTCCCCATCTGAGTTTTTGTTTTCGGTTTTACGCCGGAGCCGCGCAGCGCGAAATTCTGTGGTCTGTCTTGTCTGTTTGTTTCTCGTTGTGTGTCTAACCCTTCTTTATTTAGAGACCACCATGGGACAGGCTATCGCCACCCCACTGAGCCTAACCACGGACCACTGGTCCGATGTTAAGGCCCGAGGAAACAATGAAGGTGTCATCATCAGGAAGAACAAATGGATCACCCTCTGCGAGGCCGAATGGGTCATGATGAATGTCGGCTGGCCGCGAGAGGGATCTTTTAACCTCTCTCTTATTTCACAGGTGGAGGGCAAGGTTTTTGCCCCTAGCCCTTATGGGCATCCTGACCAGGTCCCATATATCGCCATCTGGAGATCACTGGTCGAGAACCCATTTCCATGGGTTAAGCCTTTCCTTCCACAGCCCCCTCCAGTCTCTGGGCCTTCTGCGCCCCCCAACCCGGACTCCTCCCTTTACCCCGTGCTCCCTCACAAGGAGACTCCTAAGCCTCCAGTCCTTCCCCCAGACCCCCATACCCCCCTTATAGATCTCCTGACGGAGGACCCACCACCATATCAAGCCGGACCACCTGGAGAGCCGGCCGAAGCGGCCCCAGCCGCCGCCCCGGTGGCGGCGCCCCCGGCCGTGCCCATGGCAGATCCGGAAGTCACCTCGACTCGCAGGACCCAAGGGGCTGAAGAAGAGGACGCAGCCCCGTCCCCCATTGCCGGCCGCCTCCGCGGCCGCCGGGATGACCCCCCTAATGAGTCCAGGGCCTTCCTGCTCAGAGAGGGGCCGAATCATCAGTTGCAGTACTGGCCCTTTTCAGCCTCAGACCTCTATAATTGGAAACAACATAATCCCCCTTTCTCCAGGGATCCTGTTGCCTTGACCGGCCTAATTGAGTCCATCCTAGTGACTCACAGGCCGACTTGGGACGACTGTCAGCAGCTCCTGCAGACCCTCTTAACAGTAGAGGAGTAGCAGAGAGTTTTCCTGGAGGCCCGGAAGCAGGTTCCAGGCGATGACGGGAGGCCAACCCAACTCCCAAATATCATCGATGCAGCTTTTCCCTTGACCCGCCCAGACTGGGACTTCAATACACCTGAAGGTAGGGAGCATCTACGTCTCTATCGCCAGTTGCTCTTAGCGGGTCTCCGAGCGGCCGCCAGAAGGCCTACCAATTTGGCTCAGGTAAGGAATGTGATACAGGGAAAGGAAGAAACACCCGCTGCATTTTTAGAGAGGCTGAAGGAGGCTTATAGGATGTACACTCCGTATGATCCAGAAGACCCAGGGCAAGCACCAGGTGTCATCCTGTCATTTATCTATCAGTCTAGCTCAGATATCAGAACCAAATTGCAGCGGTTGGAAGGTTTACAGGCGCTAGGTTTGCCAGACTTATTGAAGGAAGCAGAGAAAGTGTTCAATAAGAGAGAAACTCCTGAGGAGCGTGAGGAAAGGAGATGGCAGAAACAAGAGGAAAGGGACAAGAAACAGCATAGGGAGTTGAAAAAGGTTTTGGCCGCCGTTGTGTCTCAGGGACAGCAGAGAGAGGGAGATAGGTCGGGAGAGCGAAGGCCACCCCTTGATAAAGATCAATGTGCTTACTGCAAGGAGAAGGGACACTGGGCCCGAGAGTGCCCCAAGAAACCACAAGGACCCCGCCGGCCCAAGCCCAAGACCGTGGACCTCCTTAGTCTGGAGGACTAGGGGAGTCGAGGCCAGGAGCCCCCCCCCCCCCGAGCCTAGGATAACCCTCAAGATCGGGGGGCAGCCCGTGACCTTCCTGGTTGATACTGGTGCCGAACATTCAGTCCTAACCCATGCCGGAGTGCCTCTTAGCCGGCATTCTGCACTGGTGCAGGGGGCAACTGGAAACAAGAGGTATTATTGGACTGCCAAGAGAAAAGTCCAACTGGCATCAGGGCAAGTAACTCACTCCTTTCTGCATATACCTGAATGCCCCCATCCGCTGTTAGGACGGGACCTATTAACCAAATTGAAGGCACAAATCTATTTTGATGAGAAGGGATCGAGGGTCATGGGTCCTAAAGGAGACCCTCTACAAATCCTTGCCCTCAGTTTAGAGGAGCAATACCGTTTGTTTGAGCCAGAACCCCCGGAGAAATCACCTGAGGAGCTACAGAACTGGCTGAGAGAGTTTCCTCAGGCCTGGGCAGAGACTGGGGGCTTGGGGCTGGCACACGATCAGCCACCGCTGGTGATCTCACTAAAGGCCTCCGCGACTCCCGTTTCAATCAGACAATACCCAATGTCACGGGAAGCTCATGAGGAGATCAAGCCCCATATTCGAAGGCTCCTGGACCAAGGGGTGCTAAAGCCCTGCCAGTCCCCTTGGAACACCCCTCTCTTGCCTGTTAAGAAACCGGGGACAGGGGACTACAGGCCGGTCCAGGACTTGAGAGAGGTCAATAAGCGGGTGGAGGACATACACCCCACGGTGCCCAACCCCTATAACCTTCTGAGCACCCTCCCACCGACCCACGTCTGGTACACTGTGCTAGACCTGAAGGATGCCTTCTTTTGTTTAAGACTGCACCCTCAAAGTCAAATGCTATTCGCTTTTGAATGGAGGGACCCAGAAAGAGGGCTCTCGGGACAATTAACCTGGACCCAGCTCCCTCAGGGCTTCAAAAATAGCCCAACCCTCTTTGATGAGGCCCTACATGCAGATCTGGCCGGATTCCGGGTGGAACACCCAACCCTGACTCTGCTCCAGTACGTGGATGATCTACTCCTGGCGGCCAGGAGTCGAACCGAGTGCCTGGAGGGCACTCGAGCCTTACTGGCCAGACTTGGACAAAAGGGCTATAGAGCCTCAGCCAAAAAGGCTCAAGTATGCCGAGACAAGGTTACCTACCTGGGCTACACCCTGAGCGGGGGGCAAAGATGGTTAACAGGAGCAAGGAAGGAGACGATAATCTCCATCCCCCCTCCTCGGAACCCCCGCCAAGTTCGAGAGTTCCTGGGTACGGCTGGGTACTGCCGCCTTTGGATTCCTGGCTTTGCCGAACTGGCAGCCCCATTATACCCCCTCACTAAACCAGGGGCCATGTTCCAATGGGAGGAGAAGCATCAGAAAGCGTTCCAACAGATCAAGAAGGCCTTACTCGAGGCCCCGGCTCTGGGTCTGCCAGATCTAACCAAGCCCTTTGAGCTGTTTGTGGATGAGAACTCAGGTTTTGCCAAAGGGGTACTGGTGCAAAGACTGGGACCTTGGAGGAGACCTGTAGCATACTTGTCCAAGAAATTGGACCCGGTGGCTACAGGATGGCCACCATGCCTTCGCATGGTGGCAGCCATTGCCGTATTACTCAAGGATGCTGGGAAGCTGACTCTGGGACAGCCGTTGACTGTGCTGGCCTCCCATGCAGTGGAGGCCTTGGTCCGACAACCACCGGACAGATGGCTTTCTAACGCCAGAATGACTTACTATCAGGCCTTACTACTGGACTCAGACCGGGTAAATTTTGGGCCGACAGTTTCCCTTAACCCTGCTACCTTGCTGCCACTGCCTAGCCCCTCCGAGGAGCATGACTGCCTCCAGATTCTAGCCGAAGCACATGGCACCCGCCCTGATCTGACAGATCAGCCGCTTAAGGATCCAGACGCTGTCTGGTACACAGATGGGAGCAGTTTCCTGGAGGAGGGGAACGCAGAGCCGGGGCAGCTATAACCACCGAATCGGAAGTGGTATGGGCATCGTCACTCCCGCCCGGGACATCGGCCCAGCGCGCAGAACTGATTGCGCTCACCCAAGCTCTCCGGATGGCAGAAGGTAAGAAGCTCACAGTTTATACTGACAGCAGATATGCCTTCGCCACTGCGCATGTCCACGGGGAAAACTACAGACGGAGAGGCCTGCTGACGTCCGCGGGTAAGGAAATCAAAAACAAAAAAGAGATCCTAGACCTCCTAAAGGCCCTGTTCCTCCCGCTCCAACTCAGTATTGTCCACTGCCCAGGGCATCAAAAGGATGACTCTGCGATAGCCAGAGGGAATCGGCTGGCGGATCTGACTGCCCGAACAGTGGCTTCCCAGCCAGCAGGGAGCAGCCAGTTGATGGCCATACAAGAACCACAGCCTGAGAGAGACCCCATGCCCTATAGCCCAGAAGACCATGAGCTAGCAAAGAAAATGGGGGCGGACTGGGAACAAGGAAGACAAGCATATATACTAGGGGACCGGATGGTCATGCCAACCTCCCATACCCGATATATGCTGAGATTCCTCCATGCATGACCCATTTGAGCAAAAACAAGATGAAGACCCTATTGGACAGAGAAAACACCTGGGCAGTGCTGCTGAACCAGGATCAGGTACTCCAGCAGGTAACTTCTACCTGCCCAGCCTGTGCTCAAGCCTCCACCCCAGGCCTCCAACATGACACTGGGAGCCAAAAAAAAAAAAAAAAAAAATCTTTGCCCCTTAAGTTGTTTGTGTCTGGTATGGTATTGTGGATGCAGCAATGCAAAGGTAACCAAACCATATGGACCTACACATTCCTGACATCATCTGAACCTTGCCCGGTGCCCCAGGGTTCATCTGTGCTGCAGTGTGTAGCAACACTAGTTCTTTTTCTGCCCCCAAACAAACTGCTGCTGTACCACACTTTACCATCCATCAACCAGCTAATGAGCATTTGAGTTGCTTCGACCTTCTGGTCATTATGAATGGCACCTCTGAGAATGATACAAGTTTTCATTTGAATAACTATTTCAATTTTTTGATAGAAAATACAGGTGTTAATCTTTAATTCAAAGAAGGAAATGACCAGCTATCTTAAAATCTCTAGTCAATTCGACAAATATTTACAGAGAACCTATCAGCTGCCTGAATAGCAAACCTGGGTAACTACAATTTGAGACAAAAATCACCTTTTGACTTCTTTGTACAAAGTAGAATAGCAGTAAAACTCAGACCTCTTAACACGGGGCTTAACTATTCCTTTTACATGTGATATGAAATGAAAACTACTTGGGAGAGAGGAAGGGAACCAGAAGGCAGCAGTGGGGTATGGACAAATGAGGGAGGGGTACAATTCTGAACAAAGTGTAATGGCATATAGTGGTGGTATTGTGTTCCCCAATATAGTGTGCATCCTAATAAACTTATCTGGGGTCAGAGGACAGAACAGCCACTAGATAGACATAGAGGCCAGAAAATGGTGGCACACACACCTTTAATACTAGCATTCTGGAGGCAGAGATCCATCTGGATCTCTGTGAGTTCAAAGCCACACTGGAAACAGCCAGGCATGGTGACTCACGCCTTTAATCCCAGGAAGTGATGGCAGAAAGCAGAAAGGTACATAAGACGTGAGGACCAGGAAGTAGAGCCTGGTTAAGCTTTCAGGCTTTTAGCAGCAGGTCAGCTGAGATCCATTTGGATGAGGACACAGAGGCTTCCTGTTTGAGGAAACCAGATCAGCTGAGGAATTGGCGAGCTGAGGTGGCTGTGGCTGGTTCTGTTTCTTTGATCTTCCAGCATTCACCCCAATAACTGGCACTTGGTTTGTTTTTATTAATAAGACCTTTTAAGATTCATGCTACATCATATATATATGTATACATATATATATACACACATATAAACACATACATATGCCACGGAACCATTACTTTGTATTATAACTTACAAATTAATTTTCAGGACAAGAGAAATAGCTCAGCAAGTAAAGGCACTTGCCAATAAGCCTGACACCTAGTTTGGAGTTTGATGACCAGAAACCAGGCCTTAACTGAATGTCTTAAATGAAAACAACCACTAAACCTCACCCTGTCTATACCTGCACTCATCACCTCATCACAGAGAGTCTCAGGGTTGTTTCTTGGCACTTGAATGGGCTGTTTTAATCTTCTGCCTCTCACCTCTCTCCAAGCTTCTTGACTGGGTCAGCTCCCTGCAATACCTACATCTCCTGCTGAGAACTCTGCCTCTCCCCCAGGCACTTTCACTCAGTCTGCAGCGCTCCCCCAAAACAAGCAGGCCGCTGAAGGGCTAGTATTAGGTCATCTAGGTGAAGTGCAGCGATGTAGCAACAGGCGCAAACAGAGATGCGCTAACGCCTGCTGCCTCTCGTGGTAGCTCCGCCCCAGTCCCATCCCACCACGCCCACAGGCCATGGGGGGAGGGGAGGATAAGGTGGGGCGTGACGTCACAGACAGCGACCGCCCATTGGACCGTCGTGCGCGCCGGGGCCGGAGGGCGTGTCTGCGAGCGCTGATTGGCTGGCGCGCTCTGGCGGGGCGGGGCCGACCGCGGGCCGGGAGCACGGCGGCGGCTGCAGCATGGGTCCTCGCCCGCGGCTTCGCTGAGCCTCGCTGGCCTAGGCTGCCCGCGGCGCCCGCAGCGGCGGCGGCATGAAGGGGGCCCTGGGGAGCCCGGTGGCCGCCGCGGGCGCCGCGATGCAGGAGACGTTCGGCTGCGTCGTGGCCAACCGCTTCCACCAGCTGCTGGACGACGAGTCGGACCCATTCGACATCCTGCGCGAGGCCGAGCACCGGCGCCAGCTGCAGCGCAAGCGGCGCGACGAGGCGGCGGCGGCGGCCAGCGGGGCCGGGCACCGCGGCGGCCGGAGCCCGGCTGTGGCCTCAGGATTCAGACCCGGCGCGGCCGGCCGCAGGGAGTCGCAGAAGGAGCGCAAGAGCCTCGCGGCGTCGGGCGCACAGCAGCCGGACAGCCCTGGGGGCCCGCAGCCGCCAGGTACGCCGTGGGCACCCAGGTCACCCCTCCCGCTGCTAGACTCGGTTCGCGGGGACTGGTCCCGCGTGGGCGAGTCAAGTCAGAGCTGGGAGTCCTGATGGGCTCAGGGCCTGAGGCCACACTTCCGGGAGCCCCCCTCCAGAGTAATCACCCTAATAACCCTCCCAGGGGTTATCCTACAGGGTCACCCTCTCAGAGTCAAATTCCTCGGGGTCACCCTCCCGGGAGCCACTCTTGCAGGATCATGACCCTCCAGGGCCACCCTCCTGGGTGGCCACTTTCCTGGGTCACCCTGTCTCGGTATAAGGGCCAGGGTCTTACTCCCAGTGGGCTCATCCTAGTTGGGGGAGAGTAAGCAGAGCCGTGAATCTTGATGGACAGAGGGCCCTTGGTCACACTCCTAGGGTCCCTGTCTACGAGGAGGGATGGGAGGCTCCTTGTCCCTGTGGACCCGTTCCGGGTCGGGCGTGGAGTGGGCTGAGCTGGAGGTTCCTGATGGACAAGAAGGCCCGGGGGTGAGCACGGGAGACCTGGCGGTCCTGGTTGGTTGGAGGGGCCGGGCACTGACAGCCTGTCCCTGGCTGCATCCTTTATCCTCCCCACGGGCCTCTGCAGGATTCAACTCCATAGGCGACACGCAGTTGAAACCCTCAGGGATCCCAGACTCTAGGCCTCGACATTCAGGGAGGCCTGGGCACTCGAGGGTGCGGGAGCCGCGGGACGGCAAACCTGAGCCCCGGGTGAGTGGGGTGGACTTGGGGTCCCGCTCCTCTGCGCCTTATCCCTTTTCTCTTTCCCCATATCGTGGCTTCTGTGGCATCGACTGCAGGTGGAACAAATAGTGTATACAGGTGGGGAGTGTAACTGTGATTGATTGAATACTGTTTTTAACGGAGAACCGGCTTTAACCTTTGCAATCAGAATGTTCAAAGTTACCCTTTCTGGTTAGCAGAAGAGCCAACCCCCCGCTGGGTGTGCTGTCTGCACGAGAGGCCGCTTCAGACTTCGTGGCTGTCACCCGAACTGCGTCAAGGCTTTTGCAGCAAAGCTCTCGCCTCCTGCTTACCCTGTTTTCTCCATAAAAAGACTGTGACATTAAGGTTGGCAAGAAGGGCTGTTGAGGTTAGAGTGTAGTTTGACCATAGAGTAGGCAGGTGTTTATATGGGCATTATTGCTTGTCCTTGCTTGAGAAAAACTGTCTGCCCCACTTATAGCTTTAGGTTTGAGGCTTTGGCTAGGTAATGTTTACCTTTATCTGTAAAGTTAATTTGAGACATTGCTTGAGAATCAGGAAATTATTACAATAAAGATGGATACCTTAGTGGGTGTAGGACTCCTTTTAAAATTGAAATGAAGAGCTGGAGAGATGGCTCAGAGGTTAAGAGCACTGACTTTCTTCCAGAGGTCCTCAGTTCAATTCCTAGCAACCACATGGTGGCTTGCAACCATCTATAAGGAGATTTGATGCCCTCTTCTAACATGCAGGTAGAACACTGTATACGTAATAAATAAATCTTTAAAAATTATTGAAATGCATCATACTGTACCTTATGTATGGATCATGTGTTTCTCTTAAACGTATTTAGAAAAATGGAAGGGAGAAAGGCTATTTTACCTATTACTTTTTTATCAAGTGAAAATACACTAGCCCCTGAAGAGTACCAGTTAAAATGTTGATATGTTGTTGGTTTGTTTGAGACAGGATTTCTCTGTGTAACAGCTCTTGCTGTCCTGGAACTTGAGTTGTAGACCGAACTTATAGACAGACGCCTGCCTCTGACTCCCAAGTACTGAGATTAAAGGCATGCACCACCATACCCAGCTAAAATGTTGATTTTTAGCCTTTTTAAAATTAAAAATATTTTTGTTATGATGAATCCAGTGTTTCATACATGTTGGCAAGTGATTTACCACTGAGCTCATACCTCCCCCCAACAACCTCCCCTCTTGTTACAGAGATTTCAAACAATCTCAAAAATGTATGAAGTTAGAAAAAGGGTCCCTTACTTTTATTATGACTAGCACTATGCATTTATGTACATATATTTACATAATGAAAACACAGTGTGGGTCTGGGAAGATAGGTCAATCTGCAAAATGTTTGTCTTGAAAACATGAGGACCTCATGTTCCATCCCTACCTGAATTCCCAACTCCCAGAGAGAGGCCTGGTCTCAGAAAGTAAGGTGTGAACACCCAGGGTTTACCTCTGGCTTCTGGATCCAGCTGCACACTGGCACATACATACATACATACATGCATGCACACAGGTACACTGCTGTTTCTTTTTTTGTAACCTGCTCTCACTGAGAGCTGTAAGCTAGTATACTTAGAACTTTATTTTTCCTGTCACTTCACAGTCTAGGCATTCTGGCTTTTGAGACCTAGTTGATGTTGTTAGGATGGAAATTTCGTAATGAGAATTCTTTTTTCAAGTGTGCATGATTTCCATGCCTGTAGCTCCTGTTTTAAATGTATCTGATGGGCTGCAAAGAGTGGCTATAAGTGTCATTATCACTAATTAACACAAAAGACCATGCTTTTCTGCACTCAAAAAAAAAAAAAAAAAAATTAAACTTAGCCAGGCAGTGGTGGCACATGCATTTAATCTACCAGCACTCAGGAGGCAGAGGCAGGCAGATCGCTGTGAGCTCCAGGCCAGCCTGGTCTACAGAACTACTTCTGGGACAGCCAAGGCTACACAAAGAAACCCTGTCTTGGAAAAAAAAAGAAAAAGGAAAACAATTTAAGCGTTGAATGTCCTGAGTGCATGTGTAGTGAAGACAGACACATTTGCTGTGCAATAGAACCAGTCACTGATCTCAAAACGATGTGGCAGTCATTGTTTTCCCCATAGAAATATAGATTTTTTTTAGCATTCTTATCTGTGAGCCTTGCCCAGTAAATTCATTCTTGACTCATTAGTTGTTCCATCCTTGTTTTTTTTTTTTTTTTTGGTTTTTCGAGACAGGGTTTCTCTGTGTAGTTTTGCGCCTTTCCTGGAGCTCACTTGGTAGCCCAGGCTGGCCTCAAACTCACAGCAATCCACCCGGCTCTGCCTCCCGAGTGCTGGGATTAAAGGCGTGCGCCACCACCGCCCAGCCTCCATCCTTGTTTTCATAGATTTCAGGGTTGTGATGGATAAGCCAGGATTCAGTTTTGTCTTACAGGAAGTCTTACTGTAAATTTTACTGTTTAAAATTTACTGTAAAAATTCTGTTTACTCCAGGCTTTAGTTTAACAAGTGATCAGACCCTATGAGCCAGCTCTTTATTGGAAAGGGTTAGAGAAATGGAGCATCTGCATTGCCTGATTCAGCACAGAGAAGCAAGCTAGGTCCAGTTGCATCTTGGTCTCCTAGAACCAAGTTGTAGGGGACTAGAAATCTCTGATTACCCTTTTTTGGGGTTTTAGAAAAATGCATTGTTTGCAAGGTACTCATAATTATTATAATGAATTACATTTAATAGTTTCAGTTTATACACAGGGACCCTGGAAGAGACTTTATTTAATTGATACAATTGGAAATAACTAAGAGGAAGCAGAAAGAAGTGAGAATAAGCACTTCAGCAATTCTGTAGCTGAACAGAGATACACAGTTAAAAAAAAATGAGTTGCAAGTAGGAAATCAGAATCTGACTAAAATAGTAGTTCTTTTCTTAAAAAGAAAGTTTTTTTTATGTGTAAGCATGTTTTCCTGCATGTATGTATATATATGGTATACATGCATACCGTGCCCACAGAGGCCAGAAGAGGGTATCAGATTCCCAGAACTGGAGTTACAAATAGCTCTGAGCCACCATGTGGGTGCTGGGAACTGAACTCAGGTCCTCGGCCAGAGCCACAAGTGTGCTTAACTACTGAACCATCTCTCCAGCCCCATTAGCTCTCTTTTTTAAAATACATTTTTATTTGATGTGTGCAAGTGTTTGCCTGCATGTGTGTATGTGTACCGCATGCCTGTCTGATGGCTGCAGAGGCCAGAAGAGGGCTTCAGATCCTCAGAACTGCAGTTGGAGACTAGTTTTGAGCTATTCTGTGTGTGCTGGGAACCAAACTGGGTCCTCTGTGAGCACAGCCAATCCTCTTAACTGCTGATTCATTCTCTAGTTCTAATGGTTCTTTTTATACTGAAGGAAAGTAGGGATGAGTGCTGAGGATGGAGTGTCATGGGTAGACCTACATTTTTCAGCTTGTTAGTTTTAATGATGATAATTTATCCCTTATATTTCAAACACCTCTTCCAATTTTTTAGACTTAAAATTTTTGAGAATTCCACATGAGTGCCATATTTACATATTTTCCTTTCTTCTCCTTCCAACTCTTCCTGTGCCTCTACAACCCTCTCAAATCCATGACCTCTTCTATATCATACACACACACACACACACACACACACACACACACACACACACACTCTACTAGTTGCTCAAATGTGCATATATTTAGGGTTGGCCACTTGGGATTGAATAACCTATCAAGGCGGCTTGTCCCTGGAGAAAACGGATTCTCAGAGTCCATTGAGTACCTATAGTTGTTCATCTAGGAGTGAGGCTTTATGAGATGTCCCCATCCACACTGGTATGTCAACTGGTGTCACTATGCAGTTCCTGTGTAGATTGCATGGTTACAGCATCCCTGTCATGTCTAGAAGATACTGTCTTGCAGCAGATATCATGGTCCTCTGGCTTATCTTTCCAAATCTTCTGTAATGTTCCCTTAGCCTTAGATATAGTGGATCATCTCTTCCACATGAGTGCTCATATGGAAGCAAGAGGTCAATATTGGGTATCTTTTGTTACTTTTCACCTTATTTTTTTGAAACCAAGTCTTAATTTTTTTTTTTTTTTTTTTTTTTGAGACAGGGTTTCTGTCTCTGTGTAGTTTTGGTGCCTGTCCTGGATCTTGCTCTGTAGACTAGGCTGGCCTGGAACTCACAGACATTTCCCTGGCTCTGCCTCCCAAGTGCTGAGATTGGGCACCACCACTGCCCAACTTAAAAAAAAAATTTTTAATGACTTTATTGTATGTGCATTGGTGTTTTGCTTGCATATATGTCTGTGTGAGGTGTCGGATTCCTTGAAATTGGAGTTACAGACAGTTGTGAGTTGCCATGTGGGTGCTGGGAATTGAACCCAGGTCCTCTGGAAGAGCAGTAAGTGCTCCCAACCGCTGAGCCATTTCATCAGCCCCCTAAAAACATGGTCTTTTCTTTATTTCTTTTTCTTTCTTTCTCTCTTTCTCTTTCTCTCTCTCTCTCTCTCTCTCTCTCTCTCTCTCTCTCTCTCTCTTTCTCTCTCTCTCTTTCTTCCCTCCCTCCCTCCCTCCCTCGCTCCCTCCTTCCCTCCCTTCCTTTCATCCTTTTTTTTGAGCCCAGGTTTCTCCGTGTAGCCTTGGCTGTCCTGGGACTCTCTTTATAGACCAGGCTGGCCTTGAACTCACAGAGATCCACCTGCCTCTGTGTGCCACCACTGCCTGAGACATAGCCTTTCAATAAACCCAGAACTCACTATGTATCTATACTAGCTGGCTAAGGAATTTCTCTGCCTCCCCAGTATTGGTGCTACAGGCATACTCCATCACCCTTGGCTTTTCTCTAGGTTCTGGTATCTGAACTGTGGGCCTCATATTTGTACTTTGCCCACTGAGCCATCTCTCCAGCACCCAATTTTGATTTCTTGGTAATGTAAATTTTTCTAATAAAAGCTCTATTATGTCTTTTAGTGTTCTAAGCATATAACAAACTCAGATTGTGAACTCACTGAGTGATGCAAATTGTTTTTAAATATTTCTGGTCATGGGACATTGAAAACATTAGGCTTCCTGGCATGATAGTGCTCATCTTTAATCCGAGCACTATGAGGCAAGTAGATTGCTTGTGAATTTGAGGCCAGCCTGGTGTACATAGGAAGTTCCAGGCCAGCCAGGGTTACACAGTGAAATCCTGTCTCAAAGAGACAGAGACAGATTGAGCTTAGGTTTGTGGTGTAATTTTTCACACTAAAAAACTACTTTACGGGGCTGGAGAGATGGCTCAGAGGTTAAGAGCACCAACTGCTCTTCCAGAGGTCCTGAGTTCAACTCCCAGCAACCACATGGTGGCTCACAACCATCTGTAATGAGATCTGGTGCCCTCTTCTGGCCTGCAGGCATACATGCAGACAGAACACTATACATAATAAATAGATCTTAAAAACAAAAAAAAAAACAAAACAAAAAAAACCAACTACTTTACAGTTTCATGTTAGGAATATCACAGACATAATTGTAGCTGGAGGGCTTCACTCCAGTCTGGCCAACTCCGCAGTCTGACAACCCACTTATAAAATAATCACTCAGACGCTTATATTATTTACAAACTGTACGGCCGTGGCAGGCTTCTTGCTAACTGTTCTTTTATCTTAAATTAACCCATTTCTATAAATCTATACCTTGCCACGTGGCTCATGGCTTACCGGCATCTTCACATGCTGCTTGTCATGGTGGTAACTGGCAGTGTCTCTCCGCCTCAGCCTTCCACTTCCCAGCATTCTCTTCTCTGCTTGTCCTGCCTATACTTCCTGCCTAGCTACTGTCTAATCAGTGTTTTATTTATACAGAGCAATATCCACAGCACATAATTTTTGATTCAAACTAAGAACTGATAATATATACAAGTGCTAGACTTTAAAGCTTAGGTAGTAAATGCTACTGTGAAAATACACATATGCCTGTATTTCCTAAGAGTATATGTGTATATACCTATATATACAAATATGCATATATATGTTGTCTATGAGAGAAATTTAACAGTTAAAAATGTACCTATTTGAAGAAATTAAACCTTTTATAGCTATATAATCAATGGGAAGAATAATTTCTACTAAGAAAAGTAAAAGCCATTAGAACAGAAGTTGCACATACTGTTTTAGGACCTAAGAAGTGGTGAAGCTCTGCATAACATCACTAGAAGTTAGATAGCTTCAAACTCATGGATTTAAAAAGCTAAGCATAAAATGTAGAGAACAGGGCTGGCCAGTGGTAGAGCACACCTTTAATCCTAGCACTCGGAAGGCAGAGGCAGGTGGATCTCTGGTCTACAGAGCATCTTCCAGGACAGCTAGGGCTACACAGAGAAACCCTGTCTTGAAAAACCAAAAAGGAGAGGGGAGAGAAAATGGCAGCCCCTGCTCCAGCTGGGTGATGGGTTCTTAGTAAACAAAAAGACACCCTATTTGAGTACTGGCTGCCTCTTAAATGGGTAAGGGAATATGTATGATATGAGTATTGTCACATATGAATCATATCAAAAAGCAAGAAACTAAATAATCATGCATACCTCTGTGTTAAAAGCAAACACTCACCTTTTTGTCAGAAGACAGACACTAGTTGCCCTTAGTTTGTTTGCAGCTAGGATTCTTTTTTGTTTTGTTTTGGTTTTTTGGTTTTTGTTTAGTTTTTCAAGACAGGATTTCTCTGTTAGTCCTGGCTGTCCTAGAACTCTCTCAGAGATCCACCTGCCTCTGCCTCCTGAGTGCTGGGATTAAAGGCATGGGCCACCAAGTTCAGCTGCAGATGGATTCTAAAAGTGTAGTCTGAGGTGCAGGGTTTTTATCCTTTGATTTCCTTAGATGGGTCTTTATCACTACGACTTGGTAAAGCTGTGCTTGTGAAATGCCATCCATCCAGTAAAAGATACCTAATAGCAGTCACAGAGGCACTGAAAAAATGTCAAACTAGCTAAGCGTGATGACACACACCTAAGGCAAGAGGATCAGTTCAAGGCTGGCCTAGGCTCCATGGTAACATCCTGTAAATTTGTAGTTTGTATGGGTTAACCCTGTCACTTCTAGGACTTGGTGACGTTTATTGATAGTTAGCAGAGGAGGCAGTGGTAGACTGTTTCTCTCAGAAACACTCACTAGTGACTGATTTCTGGTAGAAAACTCTACACCTCGTGCCCACCCCATACCGTACTGCTGTGGATGCTGTGTTCCAGCTTTGCTGTGGTTCTCCTGGCAGGCCAGAAGCGGACTCCTAGAAGAGGGGAGCAGCAGGGATGGAACGGCAGCCGGGGGACAGACGTGTCTGATAGAGCAGAGCGGAGGTCCTACAGGGAACATCGACTCGATGACACTGAGAGGCAGGCAGACTGGACAGCGGAGAAGTTTACAGATGAAAAGTATGTACCTCAGTCCTTGGTTAGGGTGGCCGGGGCCCCAGAGATTGCCAGATAACTACTAGGCTTTGTGACATTTCTGTGGTGGCAGTCCTACGAATAATTTGCCAAGGTAAGTCTCAAGTCATGTTGCCTTCTGTAGAACATGAAGGATCTTCCATTTACCTATATCTTAGTTCAGGAAATGATTGTACAATTAACAATTAATTGTGGCCAGGTGATGGCACACACCTTTAATCCCAGCACTCGGGAAGCAGAGGCAGGCAGATCTCTGTGAGTTCGAGGCCAGACTGGTCTACAGAGAGCGTTCCAGAACAGCCAGGGATACACAGAGAAACCCTGTCTTGAAAAAAAAATGGGGGCTTGGGGTGTAGCTCAGTGTTTGAGCTCTTGCCTACCATGCACAAAGTTCAAAGCACAGAAGGAGTATTTGGGTTACATATGAAAGGCCTTTTTAAATTTTTTATTTTATGTTTGTGGATTTGTCCTGTGTGTATGTATGTGAACTCTGGAATCAGCTCCCCTGGATCTAGAGTTACAGATGGTTGTGAGCCACCATGTAGGTACTGGAAATCAAGCCCAGGTCATTTGGAAGAGGAGCCAGTGCTCTTAACCACTGAACCATCTCTCTGACCCCTGAAAACCCTCATGTTAAAACAACAACAACAACAAAACACACGCACACACATACACACAAAGTATGTTGAACAGGTTAAAAATTCTTTTGAAGTTAGATTAGGAAACTAATTTTGGGCGTAGGGATATAATTACAGTGAGTTTAGCAGTTGTCCCATGACCTCCTCATGTACACTGTGGTGCATGTGTGTTCATGCACAAACAAACAAACAATAAATGTGAAAAAACAAAACCAGTAAATACCCACCCATCTTGCCGTCTGAGATGACCACCTTTCGGGCTTTGGCCTATTTTCCCATCTTTTTTTTTTTTTTTTTTTTAAAGATTTATTTATTTATTATGTATACAGAAGAGGGCGCCAGATCTCATTACAGATGGTTGTGAGCCACCATGTGGTTGCTGGGAATTGAACTCAGGACCTCTGGAAGAGCAGTCGGTGCTCTTAACCTCTGAGCCATCTCTCCAGCCCCTATTTTCCCATCTGTTAATCTACCAAGGTGGTAAAGTAGAGTCTTAGTTATTTTTCTTTCTTTCTTTTTTTTTTTTTTAAAAATTTACTCTTTTTAAAAAATTTTATTTGTATTTTATGTACATTGGTGATTTGCCTTCATCTGTGTCTGTGTGAGGGTGTTGGATCCCCTGGAAGAGGAGTTACAGATAGTTGTGAGCTGCTATGTGGATACTGGGAATTGAACCCAGGTCCTAAGAGCAGAGCAGTCAGTGCTCTTAACTGCTGAGCCATCTCTCTAGCCCCATTAGTTATTTTTCTATTGCTGTGATGAGTTATCATGATCAAGGCAACTTATGAAAAAAAAAAAACAAGCATTTAATTGGGGTCTTAAAGTTTCAGAGTGTGAGTCTTTAACCATCATGTCAGGGAGCATGGCAGCAGGCAGGCAGGCAGGCAGGCATGGTTCTGGAGCAGTAGCTGAGAGCTCACATCTGATCTGTAACCACAAGGCAGAGATCAAACTAACTGAGGCAGCAATTGACTAGTGAGGGCTTTTGAAAACTCAAAGCCCATCCCCCATGACACACACCTCCTTCAACAAAACCACACCTTCTAATTCTTCCCATACCTCTGGTCCTTCCCAAACAGTTCCACCACCAACTAAAAACCAAGCATTCAAACATATGACCCTATGGGGGCCATTCTCATTCAACCACAGATGGTAATGCATACATGCTGACCATGCCATACCCTTTCATTTCTTCTTGACATATTATGAGGGTTTCCCATGTGATGATCAGCAGTGTTTGCTCAGTGTTTTCAGTTGTGTGTTAATTCCACATGATGTGTTATTGCATACTGCACTTAGTGGCTGTCTTGTGACCTATTATTTGGATGAATCATTTGTTACCACTTGCTTAGTGCTACTAGGCCTGTGCTTGGCTCAGCATTAGGCTTTATAAATGATGCTTGGGAGCAGAAGCAGCTTTTGATCTGTGTAAGACATTTCCTCAGTAGAGTCCTGGAATTAGAGTGCCAGTTGAGGTTGTAAAGCTGTGACTCTCAGGCAGGTGACCTATATCTGCCTCTGGCTTTAGTACAAAATTGGATGAATAGAGATGGTATAAAAACAGACAAAATTGGGGCCAGGTGACAAACCACTGTCCTAACTACCTGTCAGTTTGCTTTGTCACTTATCTGTGGTAGATAGCATCTCCATGGCATATTCTGCAAACTGGGCTGTAATCCAGGTTGATTTTTGCTTATTTGAATTTCTTGATTCATGTTTCTTGATTCATGTTACTAGACAGAATTATAATTTTTTTTTTATCTTAAAAGAGTCTAAATTCAGCCCTTTCAACTTACAGATGGAAAACAGATATCCAGAGTTGGAGTGACTCTGGTCTCAGCTAGTTGACAAGGATGTTGTACAGTCAGAACACATGTTTTCCTTCAGAAGCGATATCCTATGTGTGAGGAGTTGACCGAACCAGGATCAGATGCAGAGAACAGTCATGTTGGTGTGTGTGGATCTGGGATGCAGATATTCCTTTCAGCGAAGCAGAAGCTTTTCCTTAGGCCTCTTAATGAACTTAATTGAACCCTCTGAACATAGACTTATTAGGTTTGGCAGGTAAGAGCACTTGCTGTTCTTCCAGAGGAACTGAGTTTGTGAGCACACTTACCAGGCAGTGTAACTCCAGCTCTAGGGGATCCGATGCCCTGTTCTGGCCTCCAAGAGCACACACAGGGATGTTTGTATAGATATAGATTCACACAGGCATACACATAAATAAAAATAAAATAAGCACTGTGTAGTGGTGGCGCATGCCTTTAATCCCAGCACTTGGGAGGCAGAGGCAGGCGGATCTCTGAGTTTGAGGCCAGCCTGGTCTATAGAGCTAGTTTCAGGAAAGCCAAGGCTGTTAACACAGTGAAACCTTGTCTCAAAATAAATAAAATAAATCTTAAGACACACCAAAGTCTTTACTGTCATGGTCACAGGGTAGAAGAAGGTTCAGTATGTTAAAGATTTCAGCTCCAAATACCACCTTCTGGCTGTGTGTTTAGAAGAGAGATTTGGAGGGACAATATTTAAAGTTGAAGCATTTTTCTTACACAAAATATTCCTCATTAAATGTTTAATACCAAGACAGGAAAGAACCTTCACATTAGCACAATCATTGTATATAAATGAGGAAACTGGATCTACAGAGTGAAAGCCATGCCCTCACCAGTTGAGAACCAGAACCTGTGCTCCCTACCTGGTACCCATGTGACCTTGGGCAAATTCCCATCTCTTTAACAGCAGCTCTATATACCAGACTTGGTTGTGAGAATTAAAATGCTATGTGTAAGTGCGTGCTCAGAGCAGTACCAGGGTCAGTGTGTTCAGTGGTTAACTATCAGTTTAGTCAAGCCACCATGCTTTCTGATAGACTATAGCCATAACTGCCTTCTAAAGTTTGTGTGTTTTTCTCAAAAAGGTTTCAGATCTTTTAAGTCCATTTCACCACTTTTCATTATACCTGTCTTTTCCTAGACCAGTTGACAGGTTTGATCGAGACAGACCACCGAGAGGACGTGGAGGCCCCAGAGGAGGCCTGAGGAGCAGAGGCCGAGGTGGTCCTGGGAACAGAGTTTTTGACTCCTTTGACCAAAGAGGGAAACGAGATTTTGAAAGATACAGTAGCAATGATAAAGTGTAAGCTCCTTTGCCTATGCCATTTCCACTTTAGATTGTGTGTCTGTTGATGACCAGCTGTGCTGGTCTGTCTATGAGTGTGCTGTCTGTCATTCCTGTGGGGGCAGGATTTTATTCTTTTAAAGATTTGCTTTTTTTTTTTAAAGATTATGTGTATCTTAGCTGGGCGGTGGTGGTGCACACCTTTAATCCCAGCATTTGGAGGCAGAGGCAGGCGGATCTCAGTGAGTTCGAGGCCAGCCTGGTCCACAAAGCGAGTTCCAGGATAGCCAGGAATGTTACATAGAGAAACACTGTCTGGGGGAGGGGGGACATTATGTGTATCTGTGTGTGTGTTGTGTGGGTGGGCTGCCCCATTCATGAGTGCACTGTGACAGAGCCAGGAAACAATGTCAGATTCCCTGGTGCTGTCTGATGTAGGTACTGGAGATTAAACTCAGGTCCTTTGTAAGAGCAGTATGCACTCTGGGGCATTGCTTTCTGATTGGGAGACTGATGAGGAGCAGACTCCACCTCAAGTTAATATGACTATTCTTTGTTTCTTCAGAGCAAACAGAATGGAGGACAGCATGGGTGGCTGTGGTGTTCGCCCCTGGGGATCAGGTAAAGACACTAGGTAAGGTATAAGGATGTGTTCTGAGAGCCTGCAGGAATGGGAGTCTCAGAACCGTGGCTTTTTAAAAACTATGTTCTCTCTGGTTCTGTTTGTCAAGTAGAGGTTGATTTGGATTGTTGTTTAGAGCGTGTGTGTGTGTGTGTGTGTGTGTGTGTGTGTGTGTGTACGCCTGGGATTGACTGAATCAGGAGAAAGCTTTTTAAAACATAGTTATGTTTATTTAGACTAAAAACTGTGTTTTAAAGGTCTGTTTATTTAGTTACTTTATTTATTTGAGACAGAGTCTCACCATATAGCCCTGGATGGCCTGGAACTCATTATATAGACCAGGCTGGTTCAGAATTTACAGAGATCATCCTACCTCTGCCTCCCAATCAAAAGCATATGCCACCATACCTGACCCCCAAAGGTCTATTATTTTATCTTAGCTAAGTTATACCTGACAGGTGGCCACATATATGTTCATATATTTTAAGCATATGGTGTGGCACACTTGCACATCTCAGAATGAATTTTTTTTTTTTTTTTTTTTTTTTTATATTTGAGATAGGGTCTCACTATTTGGCCCAGATTGTCATTAATCCTTCTGTCTCAGCTTCCCAAGTGCTGGGGTTATAGACATATGCATTACACCCAACCTGTACTTTATTTTTCTATGAGCTTCCAAAGTTCTTACAGATCTTTATTTGGTATAGTTCTTTGCAGGGTCTGAACATGTGGCTCAGTTAGAAGAGTACTTGCCTAGTATGCACAGCACTCTGGGCTTGACCCCCAGCACTGTTTAAACTGGGAGTGGTGGTGAATGCCTGTAATCCCAGGTTCTGAAGTTCAAGGTTATCTTCAGCAGTATAATGAGTTCAAAGAAAGCCTGGTAAACATGAAGCCTTGTCTCAAATTGAGTACTTGCTGCTCTTAAAAGGGACTTGAGTTTCAGGAGCGTTGAATCCCTCTTCTATCTTCAGTGGGCACTGCACCCACTTGGTACATATACAGGCATACAGACACACACACACACACACACACACACACACACACACAGAAAATAAGCCTTAAAAAAGTTGAAAGTTGGAATCCTTTTTTTATATAATTTTTGGGGATTTATTTATTTTATGTATATTGTGCTCTATCTGCACGTACACCTGCATGTCAGAAGAGGGCATCAGATCCCATTATAGATGGCTGTGAGCCACCATGTGGTTTCTAGGTATTGAACTCAGGACCTCTGGAAGAGCTGCCAATGCTCCTAACCACTGAACCATCTCTCTAACCCCCAAAAGTTGGAATTCTTGCCAGACTTGGTAGCATATACCTTAGATCTCAGCACTTGGAGGGAGGAAGCATTGCAGAGGCAGGTAGATTTATATGTGAGTTTGAGGCTAACCTGGTCTACACAGTGATTTCTAAGCCACTCAGGGATACACAGACTTTTTCTCAAAAATAAAATAATATAAAAAGTGTTAAAAAAAAAAAAAAGCTGATTCTCTAGTATAATTCTCCAGAGTTTGGATTTTTTTTCCTGATCTTTTTTTTTTTTTTAAAATAAATGTCTGTTCTTAATTTTAGAGCATTCATGGACATTTATATTTATCTTTGACATTTCGGAAATAACTTTTAACTTCTTTGTTTTTGTTTTCAAGACAGGGTTTCTCTTTGTAGTCCTGGCTGTCTTGGAACTTGCTTTGTAGACCAGGCTGGCCTTGAACTCAGAGATTCTCCTGCCTCTGCCTCTCAAGTGGGAAATAATGTATTTTTAAGCAACCCATACTACTTTCTTTCACTGTGATGTGGATGTAGTCCCTTCAAGGGCATCCCCTTAAGAAACAAGGCGTAAATTGTGTTTCCTTGGACTTAACTAGACGAGGGCATTGGTGAGCATGACAGATTGTGTGATGAATGTTCTTGCTGCTTTTCAGTGACACAGAGCAACCTGCACCCATGGAAGAGATCTCAATGATGGAGGAGTCCCAGGGCACCCTGGATGAGGAGTCTCTAGCCAAGTAGGCAGCTGCTTCTTATGCTTATGGGTTATCTTTTCTAATGATTATTAACGATTCATTGTCTCTTTCTCTCTCTAAGATTGAACATTATGTTTATTTAGCACAAAGTCCTGCCAGCGGGTTTGTGTGTGTGTGTGTGTGTGTGTGTGTGTGTGTGTGTGTGTAGGAGTGCTTGTGTGAACATGGAGGCCAGACCCGGGTACCAGATGTCCTCCTCCTGGTTTTGTACTTTATTACCTTGAGGCAGGGTCCCCAAAAAATGAAAGCGCACCATCTCAGCTAAGCTGACCAGCCAGTGAACTCTTAGGATCCTCCTGTCTCTACTCCACAGTGCTGGGGTTTATATGCATACCCAGCTAAGCCTGGCTTTTTATGTGGGTGTTGGACATTCATACTCTGGTCTTCATGTTTTCACTACAAGTACTCTAAAAAAAAAAAAAAAAGAAGACTGTCTCTCTATGTAGCCCTGGCGTACTATAACTCAGTATGCAGACCAGGCTGGCCTTGAACTCAGAGCTCCGCTTGCCTCTGCCCCTAGTGCTGGGGTTAAGGGTGCACACACCACACCTGGCTGGAGCAAGCACACTTAACCACTGAGCCGTCTCTCCAGCCTTTTCTGCTAATGTTTGTAAGTGTTCTGCCTGCATGTATGCTTGTAGACCAGAAGAGGGCAACGGATGGCTGTGAGCCACCATGTGGGTGCTGGGAATTGAACTCAGGACCTCTGGAAGAGCAGCCAGCGCTTTTCACCTCTTAGCCATCTCTCCAGCCCCTGTCTTAATGGTTTTAAAAGCTGAGCCACTTCTTATATCATACTGGGTTGATCTTGTTTGTTAATGCATAATGATCAAACTAGTTACTTTAAGTAATCTGATAGGTTTTTTAAGAATGAGAATAGATGAAATTCGAGTGTGGTCCCTCTGCCCCGACCTCTTCTTGCTTTTGTCCCTTTATTCTCTTGTCTTCCTTGTCTCCCATGAAGACTGGGTCTCTGGTCCATACATAGCACACTGAAGCTTTAAGCCTCCTTTCCCTGTGAATGAGCCAGGGTGCTGGCCACTGAATTCTTAGGATCCTCCTGTCTCCTAGACTACTCCTCATTCAGCCTTCTCCCTCCCGGAATCCACAGCCAAGCAAGTCACAGGGCAGGGTAACTGGAACCTTTGAAAGGTTTTTGTTCTTGTTTGGTTTGGTTTTATTTTTACCATTACTATGTGTGTATGCATCGTATGTGCATTTGGAGGTCAGAGAAGAACTCTGTAGAGTTGGTTCTCTCCTTCCTCCTTTATGTGAATTCCAGGGGTCAATTCCAGGTTGCTAGGCTTGTGTGACAAGCACCTTCCCCACTGAGCCATCTCACCAGCCCTCTGTGACACGCCGATTGCTAGAACTCGGAGATGAACAGTCAATACTCCAGCATCTCAATGTCATGGATTCTTCAAAGCCTCGACAGTGCTTTCCAGTAGCTGCCACACCTCAGAGAAATGCAGTGCCCTAGATGGGAAGTCGGTGGTCTTCCCATTCTCAAAGATATGCCCTGAGCCTCTTTTCCTCGTGGCAGAACACAGTGCCATCTCTTCTCCCACCTCTCATAGTTTTGAGTCTGTTCCCACTGGTTTCCTCAAACTGTCGGTTTGTTCCCTTCTTCCTCCCCAGCTCTGGTCTTCTGGACAGTTTATGTGTGCACTCTCATACTGAAGTCTGTCTCCTCTTGACCCTGCACTGTGCCATGCTCATTTCCACTCCTGTTCTTTAAACTCTGGACCTGCCTCCTGTTGTCGTTACCCTCTGAGTACTTCCCCAGGGTCTCCAGGCTTAATGCCATTTCATTCTGGATCTATGTTGATTTCAGCTCGGGTGGCTCTCTGGCTCATTGGCTCACTGTGCTCTGTTTTCCCTCTGCCTTGAACATCTCCTTTGCAACTCATTACGGTTTTGCCTCAGGCCTCTTCTCCTTTTCTGAGTCTTTATGGGATCTTTAAGTCTGCTGCTTAAATTGTCATGTGTGTGTTGACACCAGAATACAGATCTTTGGCTTCATCCATCAATATGAGGTATGTGTATCTGTCTGCTGCATACCTTCCCCAGCATCCCCCTTGCTTTGCATGTTCAGCAGGACTGAAATGCTTGCTTCTGCACGAACGTCTGGCCTCACCAGGTGTCTCTGTCTTCTGGAACAGCATTATCACTCATCAACTTCCACAAATGAAAGCTTAGAAGTCTCCCTTGGAAGTCCTGTTTTCAGTCCTCTCCCACCCCCAAATGCAGGCTTCACTCTGCCTCTAACTGTTCACCATCTCTGTCACCAGCATAGCCTGAGCTTCTGTTGTCTGGTTGTTGCTGCAGCTTCTGACGGCCTCTGCATTCTGATCTGCACCAGAGTGGCTCTTACACTAGCATGCCGAGTATCATGTCCTCTGACCCCTTAAGACCCTCTCCAGTGGCTTCCTGGTCCTACTCTGCTCTTACCCTGACGTGCACAGTCCTGCATGGCCTGGCCCCTCTGGGACCCTCAAGTTTGACTAATCTTTTGCCTTCCTGGGATTCATTTTGTGGCCCCTACTTCATGTTTCTGAATATACCTTATCCTCACCTCACTGGCAATTGTAAGCTTGCTTGCTTGTGTGTTTGCTGAATTCTTGCTGTCCACCCTGCTGCTGGCTCTCCTTTATACAACCTTCGGCTGCCAGAGTAGACTGAGCCAGTTTGATCAAGTTATTTAATCTGCCCTCATTTGTAAAATGGAGATAAAAAGCTGCCCACAGCATGGAGTTGTGAAGATTGTGTTGTGTTCACAGCTATGTTCATATCCACTAGTGGAAGAGAGGGAGGGGGCACCTAGAGTGGAGCCCAGAACTTGGTTGCTATATAAGTATCTACAAGTATCATCTTGGCTTCTTACAAGAGTGACAGTGACTGACAGTTGTGACAGCTGTGAATTTACTGCTCAAAACAACTAAGAATGTGTTTTTAAAATAGGATTCATAGTTAATGTGCCTATTTAGACAGTGTGCTAACTAAAGAGACGTATAATTTCTATGAGCTGGGAAAGTGAATTATGTAGGAATCTTCAGGGAAAAATTGTTTGAGGCAGTAAACGTTTGTGCATGTTTGGGTACACTAAGGTTGAAAACCAACAAGCTTCATCATCCTCACTGACAGAATGAAGACACTGTGGCATTCCTAGATTAGACAAAATAAGGTGGACTAACATCGGAGGTGGCTGAGCAAGGCTGCCCACTGTGCCTCTCTGTGCGGACTGGCTGAATGTGAAACCGCTGTGGGAACTGCAGGTGCTGCCCCACAGAGCTGTTGTTGGCCAGTGTTGAGGAGCTCTTGTTTCTTTGGCCCTGTCAGACTTCAAAACCACAGAAATCTCTCACAGCAATGTGTCGTTCGCAGCTCTGGCTGATTGATCTGACGTGGGGGCTTTCAGGATTAAGCCATAGTGGACTTTCCGTTCACCTCTTAGACTTAGAACTTCTTGATGGAAGAGCTTAAAGTCCTGTACACCAGTGTTTTAGAGCACAACCTGAAATACATACTTATTCTTCCAGCTGAGCCAGTGTACTGGTGTATTGCACTCTCCCTCGCCTTGCTTTATGGCAGCAGCTGAAGAGTTCCTCATCACAGTGCTCTGATGTTTGAGGGCATCTGCCACTCTGACCGCCTTGACTCTGAGTTTGCTTCTCTTGAAGAGCTCAGAGAAGTGGAACCTTACACAGAAAAGAGAAACTTTTCATCATGTTTCCAAATTTCTGTCATGTTATGACCTGTATTAATTAATTTTGTTTTTTCAAGACGGGGTTTCTCTGTGTAACAGCCCTGTCTGTCCTGGAACCCACTCTAGAGACCAGGCTGACCTCAAACTTAGAAATCCACCTGCCTTTCCCTTCCAAGTGCTGGGATTGAAGGCATGTGCCACCATGCCCAGACTTTATTTTATTTTTATTTTTTTAAAAGATTTATTTATTATGTATATAGTATTCTGCCTGCAGGCCAGAAGAGAGCACCAGATCCCATTATAGATGGCTGTGAGCCACCATGTGGTTGCTGGGAGTTGAACTCAGGACCTCTCGAAGAACAGTCAGTACTCTTAACCTCTGAGCCATTCCTCCAGCCCTTTATTTATTTTTTTTAATCCCATATTTTGCTTATCTGTTTGTCAGATGATAGACACATGGGTAGTTTCTAGTTTGAGGCTGCTCTGTGTAGTATCACTGTGAACATTCATGTCTGTGTTCTGATATGGATGCATGCTCTCATTTCTCTCAGGTGTGAAATTACTGGGTCATATATGAGCTCTGTTAGAAAAAAATTTTTTGAGACAAGCTCTCTCTATGTAGGCTGTCCTGGAACTCCCTATGTAGACCAGGCTGGCCTCAAACTTATAGAGATCCGCCTGCCTCTGCCTCCCGAGTGCTGGGTGAGGCACAACTGTTTTCTAAATTGACACACCACATTCCCTCAGCAATATACCTGGGCTCCAATTTTTGACATCCTTGTAAACACTTGTTAAATGCCTTTAAAGACACCTTTTTTCTTTCTTTTTTAAAATTTTTATTTATTTTATATGCATTGGTATTTTTGCCTGTGTGAGGGTGTCCAGTCCCTTGGAACTATAATTACAAACAGTTGTGAGCCACCATGTGGGTGCTGGGAATTAAACCCGGGTCTTCCTTAAGAATAGTCAGTGTTCTTAACCTCAGAGCCGACTCTCCAGCCCCCACCTTTTTTCTTTTTTAAAAAAATAGTTATTTTTGTATGTGTGAGTGCTTTGCCTGCCTACATGAATGTATGTATGTATACTACATAAGTCCCTGGTGCCCATGGGGTCCAGAAAAGTGCCTTGGGTCCCCTGAATCAAGCTGCAGCTAGTTGTGAGTCACCAAGTGAATGCTAAGACCCCAACCAGGTCCTCTGCAAGAGCCCTGGGTGCTCTCAACTGATGAACCATCTCCAGCCCAAAGTGCCTTTTTGACACCAGCTGTCCTGTCAGGTGTGGAATGGTGTAACTGCTTGTGGTCCGAGCCGGCCTTCTCTGATGACTAATGATACTGGACATTTGGAAAGTCTTTAATGTGTCTATTTTGCCTGCATGTGTATGTGCATGCACTTCCTTTGGAAGCCAGAAGAGGGCACAAGATGCCCTGGAACTGGTGCTGTAGGTGATGGGGATTTGGACTTGGGTCTTTGTGCTTCCAGAGCAAGCCACCTCCTAGCCTGCTTTTAAACATTTTAAACTGTTAGCTAGGATGGAGATAGAACACTTGTTCTTGTTCAACACATGCGAGCCCCTGAGCTCCACCCACAACACTTCAAAAAAGTCTACAATAAAAAACCTTACTCAAAACTGAGTCATAGGACAGAGTAAAATATGAAGTTTTCAACGGGTTCTCATGATGAAGTTATCGGACAAATGTGGAAGTAAGCATGAAATATAATGAGGTCCATAAGAAAACCAATACGTATAATGTGATCAAAAATAGTTTGGCATAATGAGGAACAGGGTTTGGAGCATGGGCCTAGAGAGAGTCTGAAATAATATTCGATTGCTTTTAGAACCAACTGAGGGGGATATTTATCAAAATGTACATTTGTGACCCATTGTTTTAAGACTGGTTTCCTATGACTTTGTGTCCACAGCATATCTTATTTTCTTCCCCAAATATCATATTGTCTGTCCATCTGCCTTCAGGAAAGGTGCACGATGGTGTAACTGATGGAAATGACATGGGGTGATAACATCATTTTCACAGACTACTGTTTGCAGTGAAGGATAGAATAGGATGGTAAAGATAAAACCCAGAAGATGTGACTCCATGATTACTTTTAACCTTATATTCCTGATACAGTGCTACAAAAGTATAACCTTTTTTTGGTAGACATTTGGTCCCATTGGCCAAAAAATTTCTTTGTTGTAATGTACAGAGTTCCTGAGTTGGAGGTAGAAGAGGAAAATCAAGTCCAAGAGATGACCTTAGATGAGTGGAAAAACCTTCAAGAGCAAACCAGACCAAAGCCTGAGTTCAACATCCGGAAGCCAGAGTCCACAGTTCCTTCCAAGGCAGTGGTGATTCACAAGTCCAGATACAGAGACGATGTAAGCCTCTGTTTCGGGGGAATCTGCACCAAAGTAGACCTCTCTCATTGGATGTGAAAACAGAACCTTGCTACTATCCCCCCCACCCCCCACTGCAAAAAAAAATATATATATTGTATGTGGGTGGTGTGCATGTGGAGGTGAGAGGATAACTTGCGGTTCTCAGAAGTAGAACTGAAGTCATCAGGGTTGGTACCCTCTTAGCCATCTTGCTAGCCTTCCACTTGGCATTCTTGTTTCTGCTTAAGCATCATCAAGGATGATAAAAAGGAATAGAACTTGGTGTGTTGACAGCTGAATACTGTACATTCTCTGCTAGCCTTGAAAGTAAGCCAGAAAGACACAAGTGCCAAGGTCTCTTAGTGAGAGAGGCACAGAGCAGCCATTTCAAAGGTTACTGACTTTGTATTTTGATGATTAGATTGCCATCCTCTCCAGTTGTTTCGTTTTAGACAAAGTCTTTAGTATGTAGCCTGGTCTGGCCTCACATTCTCCATCCTCCTCCTTCAGCGTCCTGAGGGCCAGGATTAGAGGTGTGCACCACCACGGTCCTTATCTTCCAGTCTCATTCATGGTGAGCATTGCATTGGGTCAGCTGATCAGTTGACGCAGTACCTGGGAACCTGTATTCTGTGACCCCTTTGTTACAGTATTTTAACAGCACTGCTCCCTCCCTTTGTCTAGCTCTAGAAACTGCTGAGAAACTCCTACATTGATGATGGCATGGTCAGCACCACGCTGCACCATCTGTGCTGAGGGCATTGTCATTACGTGTTGTGCAGGCCTTATTCTTCATGTTTTCTGTCTAGCTCTGTGTGTGTGTGTGTGTCACTTGCTCATGTGTCTATCACTCTCTACTTTGTTTTTTGAGACAGGGTCTCTTGGTGAACCTAGGACTCACCAATTCAACTAGACTGGCTAGTAAGCTCCTAGAATCCTGTCTCTGTCTCCCTGGTGTTGGGTTTATTGATGTGCGCTGCCACACTCAGCTTTTTACATGAGTGTTGGGGATCCAAACTCTAAGTCCTCATGCTTTCTGCAAGCACTTTACCAGTGTGGCTGTGCCTTCCCAACCCAGCATTGGGCTTTTACCAGATGCCTGGACAGAGATGCTCCAGGGAAATATCAGTTTGTAATGACAAGGCTGATCACTTATTACCTTCTTTTTGTTTCTGAACCTAAAGGAACACTGAATCGCCCAGGTGTAGAATTTAGAATTCCTGTTGTTCAGTCACAGCACAAAACAGTGCAGACTGTGGTGAGGAGCAAAATCATCTTCCCTGCTGGATATGACTGGATGACTTCCAGTCAGTTCAGAACACCGTAGTTTTGTCTGTTTCTCTGTTAGTCAGATTTCCAGTGCTGTGACAAAATGCCTGAGATCACTTATAATGAGGAAAGTTTTGGTTCAGCCTCAGGTTGTGGGCACCCAAAATGCAAGCAGATGGCTGAAAACCATATTTGCTTGCCTCACTGTGGCAGAAAAACAGACAGGAAAGAGCTGAAGTCCTGATGATGTCTCCATCCAGGACACAGCCCAATGACCCACTTCCTCTTACCATGCCCCACCTCCTCAAGATTCCACCACCTGCCAAGACCACACAGGTGGGTACACAGGCCTTTATTTATGAGTCCTTTGCAATCCAAGTCATAGCAATTTGCATGTGCACTTTGGTGAGTTATGTTCTTTGACTACTTCATTTAGAAGGCTGTTGATGACATAGTATATCCACTCTGCCTCCTGTTTTGGTCAGCTCAAAGTCTAAGACACTTTACTAGTAAGTTTCAATAGATATGGGAGGCCGGAGATAGCAAAGTAGACAGCATGTCTTTTGTTGTTGTTCTTTTCTGTTTGTGAACATTAGAAATAAAGCTTCCTGTGAATCCACTGTGATGTAAAGCTGGGAAACAGTTAAAAATAGAAGCTGATTCCTCAAACCACATCAGATTCCTCTTCCCTGGCTGCAGAAATCTGTTGGAATATTTGATGTAACTAAAGTTAGCTGAGTCATTGAGCTTGGTTAGTTTGGTTTCAATAAAGTAAATGTCTTTGGTCCTTGTTAATCTGGCATTGCAGAATTTAGCCAGGGATTGTTCTTAAAGCAACATGAGCCAAATTTGCTAATTTACTGTTTTTTGGTGCCTTAAGAGACCTCCCACCAAAAAAGTCCTAGAATAATATGTAACATGAATCTTAAATGGTCTAATTAATTAAAAAAAAAACTCAGGAGCCAGGTATTGGAGTGAAAGCTGGAAGATCAGAGAGACACAACAAGCTAACCTCACCTTGCCAATTTCTCGGCTTCCAAAGACAGCGACTTCCTGTCTACCCAGGCTTATATGTCTTCTTGTTCTGCCATCTCATTTGCTGTCTAGCTACATCACTGCCTCTTCCTGGCCAGCTCTGTGACTTCTGTCTGTATAGGCCTCCAGAACTCTACGGTTGGTACTAGGATTAAAGGTGTGTGGTCTGTTCCCTAGTGTGGCCTGGAACACACAGAGATCCTGCCTGCTAAGTGATAGGATTAAGGGCCTGTGCTACTATTGCCTTGACTTCTTTGTTTACTTAAAATTCCTTGCTCTTTCCTCTGATCTTCAGGCAAACTTTATTAAAGCACAGATATCACCACAATAATATGTATTGTTTGTGTGCAAATCAACCTAAAGCAGCTCAGCAGTGAGCACTTTGATTAGGATCAGCAGCTGAGAGAGGAGCCCAGACCTTGCACTTGCCGTGTATGGGCTAGCCTTGGACCTCAGTCACTTCCTCCTAGGACATGCTGATAGCCAAATATTTTCTGAGTCGGGCAGTTCATTATTTTGTCTCTTATGTCTTCGTGTGTCCCACCTGTTCTTTCCTTCACCAATTTAGGTTAAAGGGTCCATTATCCTCAAACTTCTGCTTTTAATTAGTAAGTCTGAAGGGGAGTTTGATCCTATAATGAACATACAGCCCAAGGAAGTTTTTCTGTTTTCTGGCCAATTCATAGGAATGTTTAGCTTTTGTCTGCTTTTGTGCATGTGTGGGAGTGTATACATGTGTGGGAATGGGTGTGTACATTTGTGTGCAGATGCACTTGCCCTCATGAGAATGTGTGGAAGCCAGGGGTTGAAGTGGAGTATCTTCCTCATTCACTCTCTACCCTCTACCTTTTCTTTTTTCTTTTGAACAGCATCTGTCCCTGAACCTGGAGCTTGCCAGTTTAGCTAGCCTGGCTGGACAGTGAGCTCTGGATCTCCTGTCTTCACCCTGCAGTGCTAGATCACGGTGTATGCCACAGGTCCTCATGATTGCACAAGTGCTTTAGGGACCGAACCATTTCCCAAGCCATCTGACCACTGATCCTGTTTTCACTTCTGAAGGCTGAGCGTTCACTTGAGGAGTTTTGGTTTATCTAAGATTATGAGTTGAAGTCATAAGACTTATTTATTATAATTTTTTTTTTTAATCATAGGAAGAACTTACTTGGGCTTCTTAAAATGCAAAGAATTTTAAGAAGAGCCACTGTTAAAAGTGGTTTGAGCTAAAGCCAGCCATAGTGGCACATGCCTTTGATCCCAGCATACTGAAGGTGGGCGAATCTCTGAGTTGAGACCAGTCTGGTCTCCATAGTGAGTTCCAGGAAAGCCATGGCTACACAGAGAATCCCGGTCTCAGAAAACAAAACAAAAAAGTGGCTTGAGATCTCTGTGCAGCATGGCAGTGATGCTTATATGACTGTGTTCTATCCTTTGGAATTCCCACACATGGCATGTGGATGGCAGCATCCACACCTACACAGAAAGGAATTTCTCCATCAAGTTCAATTCCTGGAAGGCAATATTTTCATATCTGTCTAAGTAAACAGAAGATAAGCAGAAATTAAAACTTTTTTTTTTAACCTCAAACACATTTGAAACATGCTAGTAAAATCTTACATCGTAACCTGCCTAGACTGGGGTTTGTTGTTGTTTATTTTGAGACAGGGTCTTACTATGTAGCTCTGGTTGTCCTGGAACTCACTATGTAGACCAGAATGACCTCAAACTCACAGAGATCCACCTGCTTCTGTTTCCTGAGTGCCAGGATTAAAGACATGAGTCACCATACCCAACAAGATTTTGGTTTTACTTGAAGTAATAGTAAATTTAAAGATGTTTGGATGAAGATGAAGTAGAATCCCATGCTTATATTCCCAGTACTTGGGAGGCTGAGGGCAAGAGGATCACCGTAAGTTCCAGGTCAGCCTGAGGTACATAGTTTTGCTTGTATTAGACCAGTGTCTGGTGTCCAGCCCAGCTGCTCAGGGCTGGACACATCCAAGGTCTTCCTAGTCTACAGGGTCACACAGGCCACCAGTGCAACATATTAAAAAGGTTCATTGCTAGGACCTGGGCTGTGGGACTGTGGAAATGGCCGTACATGTATGTACCTGTCTGACCTGGCACTGTGTTTCAGATGGTGAAGGATGATTATGAGGATGAGTCCCATGTCTTCCGGAAAGCCGCCAATGACATCACATCCCAGCTGGAGATTAACTTTGGTAACCTCCCTCGCCCTGGACGGGGAGCCAGAGGTGGTGCCCGAGGAGGGCGAGGAAGGATCAGAAGAACAGAAAACTATGGCCCCAGAGCAGAAGTGGTGGTAAGTGGCTGCATTCTAAGTCCTGATGGCTTCTGAAGGAGAGGGCAACTGCTCGCTCTACAGTGGTCTGGAGCCATTTGGAGCAGCGTCACCTTATCTGACACAAGTCACATGATTCCTGTAGTCCTGGCCCCAGTGACTAAATCTGCATAAAACAAGATCCCTGGGCTTGAGGTGGATTCAGTCCACTAGACAGAGCTTATTAACCATCTGTGTAGCCTCTGCTGGAACAGTACCATCAGGACAGTCTTTCCAACCCTAGGGACCTTGTGCGCCCCTCCCCCCCCTGCCTACACTGCTCAGCAACTGCTGCTCTTTGAATAGCAAGGCCACACCCCAGATCCTCCACTCTGCCTGCCTTGCACCGTTTGTTTTGTCCACCTGCCAATCTCAAGTCTGCACTTTTATCCATGGCACCCCTCCTAGAGCAGTCAAGGTCTTTGAGCAGAGACTTTTCTCTCCTCCGAATCCTTTCTCCTGCTGTGTCTCCTACTGCATGACCACCCATCAGTGCTGCGCTCTCCAGTGGACGGGAGTAACACCTCACTTAGTGCTGGCTCCTGAGCACGTACATAGCCTCTTACCCACCAGGAGGCTGTAGCCAGCCCAGCCCCGGCTGGCCTCAGGCCCTTTTGCTGCCCACCACCCATGTGCTGGGATTAAGGGCCTGTAGCTTGTTAACACACAAAAGACTTTCTTCCATAGCCACTTGAAGTCAGGGACAGAAAAAAAAAAAGATGTGTCCTTTGAACAGCACACGTCCGCTCCTGCTGAGTTACATGAGCTACAGTGCAGTCCTGGCAACCCCACTGCAAACCCATGCTGCTGCTCTAGTCTCCCTCACGCAGGCCACAGGTGTCACGTCCGTCCCTGTCCTGTGCCGAGGCTCGTCTCAGGGAGAACTCTTTTCAGAAGACCTTGCTTGGTATTGGGCTTATGCCTGTGACTTAAGTTCCCCACTTCATGTCTTTCCCCAGAACTTGAGCTCTGTGTAGGAAACTGTGTGAATTCATTCCTGCTTACTTTGGGTACCTAGCATGTAGTAAACCGTTACTTTTTAGGTTTAAATGTGTATGTATATGAGTATTTTGCCTTTATGTATATATGTGTGTGCACCACCTGTATATCTGGTGCCCTTGAAGGCCAGAAGAGGGCATTGAATCCTCTGGAATTGGAGTTACAGATGACTGTGAGCTATCATGTGAATGCTGGGGATCAAACCCTGGTCCTCTGGAAGAGCAGCCAGTGTTCTTATCCACTGAGCCAACTCTCCAGCCCTAAACAGTTATTTACTGGGACAAGAAAGTGTCAGATCCAGAGGGCAAAAAGGAAGACAGCTCCTGACAGTGGCCCTCAGGCCCTATTGAGATGACTTAGGGAGTTATCTAGAGTCCTTTAGCATTTCTGGACATAGGTAGAACTGGAGCTGTTCATTTAAAGCAGTCACAGCCACTGTGGCTCCATCATTTCCTCCCTGGGCTAGCAGGGGTGGAATGGGGCCACCTGGGCCACACAGTAAGTGATCTAATGCTGGCCATGGCTGGGTGGGGGAAGGGCAGTCAATTTAAAACCTCTCTTTTCTTTAGACACAAGATGTCGCTCCCAACCCGGATGATCCTGAGGACTTCCCCGCCCTGGCCTAACAGCCATTCCCCTGCAGCAGAGCAGCACTATGAAGAGACTTTCCTTGCCTCGAGAAGAGTCAGACTCTAAGAACAATAGATGTTGCTTTTCCTGTGTCGTGTGAACTTGTTGCACTTTCTTACTCTGTGGGATGTTAGTGCAGGTTCCCACGAGGGTCAGGCACTTCCCACGGATGAATGGAGACTTTTGTAAGGAATGATGTTTAAAATGTGTACATAGATCCTAACAGTTCCACCACAGAAGTTCAGAGAAAAGTCAGTCACAAAGAACTGCTGGGCATGGTGGTGCATGCCTTAGACTCAGCACTTGGGAGGCAAGTGGATCTCTCGAGTTTGAGGCCCACCTGGTCTACAGAGTGAGTCTCGAAAATCCAAACAAAACAAAACAAAGAACCACTACCACCTATTGAGATGACTTAGGGAGTTATCTAGGCAAGTCTTTTAGCATTTCAGGACATAGGTACAACTGGAACTGTTCATTTAAAGCAGTCACAGCCTAGTGTTCATACCATTCCCCTATAATGGTTCAGTTTTGCTGAAGATTCCAACTTTAAACTGTCATTGTGCACCAGTAACAACCACTCTGTCAGGCAGAGGAAGTACTGGCTTTCAGTGGTGATCAAAACTACCTCGTGGAACGTGTCTGTGCGCACATCCTTATTTAGTGTATGTGTGCATACTTAGTGCTCAGATGGTTGTTAAGTATGATTTAAAATTGTGTTATTTAACTCACTAATCAAATGAAAAGGCTTCCTGGTACATGTATATTTTTTTTTTCTTAAAACTAGTGTCACCAGGCAGTGGTAGTGCACACCTTTAGTCCCAGTACTCAGGCAGAGGCAGGCAGATTTCTGTGAGTTTGAGGCCAGCTTGGTTTACAGAGCAAGTTCCAGGACAGCCAGAGCTACATAGTGAAACTCTATCACAAAAACAAACAAACAAGAAAACTATTATTAAAATTCAGTACTGTTACTCTGAGCATACTGACTTATAACTCAAACCCATTTACCAACTGCAAACACCATGGGCAGGCTCCTCCTCTGGGCCGTGCCCCAGGTCCTGTGTTGCTCTTACCACCTCTGGTGGAGGTTAGGGATCACCTCAGAGGCTCAGTCATTCAGCTTGGAGTCCCACCCCAAACAGCTTGAGACCTAGGGCCAAGCTACGAACCCACTGGCAAAATCAGAGAAGAGTCATTGTGTGGGGGAGGGACCTGCCAAGTTATTTATTGGATAGCTGTAGAGATGGGGAGGGAGGCTGGCCTGGTTTGCGTATGATGAAACCTTGCTCCCAAGACCTGTGCTCTCCCCACTGGGCCACGTAGTCTTAGATGGTATTGAACTGGAACCCAGGTATAAATGAAGGTGGGTGTTCCCTCTGAACTTTGTATAAAAACTGAACTCTTGGGGTTTGGTTGAATCATCAAAGTTGAACCTCTAGACATGTTACTACCAAGGATGTTTGCTTTGGGTGCCCTCCTGCTTCTGATCCCATGTTTATTAAATCAATGAGTACAAAGGTATATTAACTGACTGCCTTGTTCATTCCTTTTCCCTGGGGCTAGCATACTGCTTGTAAGTACTGTGGTCTGACTGGAGAAGCCTGCATTGATTTTAGTTGTGATCGTCGCTGGGGCACGGTCCCATGAAGTCCTCCCTTGGCTTTGAAGGTTGACAAAGCAAGGCTTTCTGTTAAGAACATTCCCATCTGAGTTGTGAATGACACTGGGAAAGCTTGTAGCCATGCTACCTCGAGTCATATGGTTAGACCATAGGCAGCCCTGCTTGCTGTAAACTTTTGTACAGGGGCCACCTTGCTGATTTGATGGGGCAAGTGGATATAATTTTTGCTTGTACCCAGGTCACAGTCTGAGTGTTCCAGAGAAGATGGCAGGACACAAGTCAAGGGCAGAGAAAGCCATTAGCAAGATCACTCTGCAGGCCCTAAGCTCCAAGTTGCCTGCCAGACTCCTTTGATGGCTGGGTGCTAGATGTGTAATGGAGTGGGCAGGCGCTTCTGCCTGGTATTTAACCACACCAAAGACACCTCATCTCTTAGAAGTGGGAGGCCAGTCAGAGGTGGTGTGTGTGTGTGTGTGTGTGTGTGTGTGTGTGTGTGTGTGTGTGTGTGTGACTTCTGAAAGCAAGTGGTTTGAGGGCCCATGGGCTGTCAAACAGCCTGGCAAAAGGAATTCTGCTTGCCTTGCTGGGGCATGAGCATAAGCCATGCCAAGATGTCTGAATAGTCAAGTGTGGCTAAAACAGCTCTTTCCTGTGTCTCTAGATGGATGACAACTTAGGGCACTGTAGTAAAATATTTTAAGGTGTGTTACTTTTGTTTATATTGCATTTGTTTGACTCTGTGATGCTGTGTTACTGTGCCTGTCTAAAACACCTGATGGTTTAATAAAGAACTGGCCAATAGGCCAGGCGGTGGTGGCACACACCTTTAATCCCAGCACTTGGGAGGCAGAGCCAGGCGGATGTCTATGAGTTCAAGGCCAGCCTGGTCTACAGAGCGAGATCCAGGACAGGCACCAAAACTACACAGAGAAACCAAAAACAACAAAACAAAACAGTTTTGAAAAACCAAAAACAACAAAAACAAAAAACAAAACAAACTGGCCAATAGCAAGGCAGGAGAAAGGATAGGCAGTTCTGGCGAGCAGAGAGAATATACAGGAGAAAACTGAGAGGAGAGGTCTAAGATTCGAAGATTTAGGAGCCAGAGAAGGAGGAGGACTCCAGGGGCCAGCCACCCAGCTACACAGCAAGCCATGGAGTAAGAGTAAGATTTACAGAAGTTAGAGAACGGGAAAAGCTCAGAGACAAAAAGTAGATGGCTTAATTTAAGAAAAGTTAGCTAGAAACTAAGCCAAGCTAAGGCCAGGCATTCATTTATTTGGAAGCTGGGTGGCGGGCCCCCCAGAAGAGAGTAAAAACCCCCAACAACAGGGCACTTGTGAACCAGAAGCTGCGGCTGTGCTAGGGACATCTGCTGCAAGGGCTTCCTTCCTGGACACTCGGCCCGGCACACACTATCCTGACAGGGCTGGAAGAGCCAGACCCTGCCTCAAGGTGGACAAACTGACCATACCCTCTTGTGAACTGTGCTGTCCACTGCAGGCTTACCATGAAGCACTGTGAGGAGAGGCAAGGTCTGCCCATTTCTCTTCCTGCTACTGCTGCCTCCCACCCAGCTTCCTGTGAAGATCGACCTCCCAGGGTCCAATCTCATCCCACTGTGGCCCTGGGCACAGCCCAAGGGACCATCCTGAGTAGATGTCGAGCACTGACAGCTTGGCTGGGCACTGCCCTGTAGTCACCTTTGTTTTTAAGAAGAATAAACCAGGTCACCTGAAACCTTCCTTAAACGCAGAACTCTTGATGACCAGAGTCCACACCGAGACACGTTCCCTCAGGCTGTACTGTCCCTTCTCCCTCAAGGCATCCTATCCTGACCCACCAGAACTACTGAGTGCACCTCAGACCCACAGGCATGGTGCCCCCATCATGCCCAGCTGTACCTTCTGGGCATCTGAAGGATGGCCCTTCTGCCTGTGCCATTAGTGTGGGTTGTCTTAAAGGAGGACATTGCCCTGTAGATGCCTGGTCACCCACAGGCGGTTACCCAGAGATGGGAGGAGCCCAAGGCAGATAAAGGCCCTGTTCCTGAGCCCAGGGTCCTTTCTAGGCACTATAACTGAAAGACAGAGCCACAGCCGGGCAGTGGTGGCGAACGTCTTTAATCCGAGCACTCAGGAGGCAGATCTAGGCAGATCTCTGTGAGTTCGAGGCCAGCCTGTTCTCCAAAGCAAGTTCCAGGAAAGGCACAAAGCTACACAGGGAAACCCTGTCTCAAAAAACCAAAAAAAAAAAAAAAAAGAAAAAGAAAAAAAAAAGACAGAGCCACGTGTACCTCACTGGGACACAGGAATTCATGGAGTATTTGTGGTATGCTTTTTTAGCTACCCCAAGGGCCACCACCAGAGACATACTGGGGTAGTCTAGGGGCTAAGGGAGAGCTCAGGCTCAAGGCCTGAGCCTGCTGCCTCAGCCCCATCCATCTCTGCCTGTCTCCTCCAAAACCACCTGCTCAGGCCACAGGCTGCTAGTGACTTGGTAACAGAAATGTCCCTAATCAAAACACAGAGGTGCCTACAACCCAGAAAACCACCCTTGTGGACCTGGCAGGTCCAGTCAATAGGGCAGAATTACAGATGCCTTCAAAGCATTCTTTCTTTGCAAGAATGCCCAGTTCCATAGAAGCATTTGTAAATCAAGGAGAATAGAGGGGCATTCCTGAGAATTGTCAAATACTAAAGGCACCAAGGGCACCAATGCACTCATTCGTGATGAGCTGCAAAACTGCACTGGTGGCCGGCCCACTGAGACACCAGCTGATGGCCTTGAATAAAGTCCCAAGTGCTCAGGATGCAAATTGGCAGTGGGGCCATGGAGAGGTTTTTGGAAGGGGAGAAAAGAAATAATACCAGGTGGCCTCTGAGGGAAGTGAACCATGACCGATGTGAACACACTGTTGGGGATGTTCTCAGAGCATCCCTAAAAGGCCTTGAGGTAACAGGGAAGTGGGGGTTGTATACATACCTCAATGGTGTCTCCCAGGCATGCTGTGCCCCAGCCATGCTGCCGGGGAAGTTGATAGTATTTCGCTCACAGGAGGCATTCGATTGAGAGGGCTCAAGTGGCACAGTCCTATTGGACTTGGAATTGAGCAGCTCTACCCCAGGGCTGTCAATTTGGCCCCCTCCTCACCCACCAACAGAGCTGATAGGACACCCAGTGGAAATACTGGAAGAACAAGACAGACACATTTGCTGGGTTGCTGAGGCACCAGCCTGAAAAAACAGGCTTATATTGCACAGGGAGAGGATTCCCAGGAGGGAGAGCAGCACTGTAGTCAGAAGAGACTTCCAGAGGCCTAGGCCCTGCGGACCCCGAGCCACATCAAAAGCCGGTCTAGAAAGGTTACAGCCCGAGACAGCCAGCCATCACTGGAAAAGGAGGAGATGGTTAAGCTGTTCTCAATGTTCTTATCCCTGGCCCAGGCCCAGCCACTGCACTCATGGCAAGGCACAACTGTCACTCCAAATGAGTAAAACCCTACAGTGGCCACCAACCGCCACCTCCCCTTCCCATCCTGTCCTGCCAATGTCCTCCAGCTGGACCTCAGCAGACCTTCCCCATCCTCAAGGCATAACAGACACGGGTTACTATGAAGACATCTAAGGTCAGGCCGGAAGGTAGCTGACTAGACAACCTGAAGCCCACCCTGGAATCGTGGCCCTTAGAAGCTCCACTTCTCCACTGTCTCCAAGTGAGGTCTTTTCCCTTCTTCCTAGTCTTGGGCCAGAGCAGAAAGGGCAAGGAAGCCCTATTTCAGCAGGATCCCTGGAGTGCTTGGGCAGCTTCTTTGATGTTTCCAACAAAAGCTCTGTATGCACTTAGCTGTTTTGGGGGGAGGGGATGGGGGCAGCAGAACCCTCTGAAGTTGGCAGAAATGGAGGAGGGGATTGAGGCTGTCCAATGGCTGGGAGCCTGGCTGGCACTGAGGTGTGGATGGGGCTGCCAGACACCCTGCATTATCCAGAGTCCTAACACGAGGAAGAATTGTCCTGTCTGAAAAGATTTGTTCCACAAGCACGCTCCCAGTAAGGCAGCACCCAGCCTGTACCTCCTCCTCTGCCTTCTCCCACCCAGAGCCTGTGTTTACAACTGAGCTGCTCTGTGGGGATGCTGGTGAACACTGGTGGCAAGCAACCCTATGAGATTTGGCCCTCCAGGCCAAAGGCTTCCTTACCTGGACATTTCCTCTTGGACAGAACACTGGTCATCGGGGAGCTCGTCATCACCATGCACACTTGCAGACAAAGAGAAGAGACTCAGTTAGAAACAAGGAAAGGCTGCAGGTGTGGTACAGGGCGGCACATAAGGACTTTCACACACATGACCAATCCCCTCAAAAAGGGAGCTGGGGAGGAGACTGTGCAGACTGCCCAGAAGGGTCCATTTTTCTCTCAGAACAAACTGGATAGAAACAGGGTTATACTGTGCCAATCACCAAGAACAAAAAACTTCAAATCTGGATAAAAGAAGGAAAAGACTCCATGACCTCAGTGCTGGGGGGGGGGGGGAATGTCTTGCTATTTCACTAACCTGCTCATCCATGTCTCAACAGCTGCTAATGGGAGGTGTCACTGTCCACTTGAAAAGCATTATAGCAATATTTTCTTTTCTTTTTAAAAATTATTATTGTTATTATTATTTTATTTTTTTGGTTTTTCGAGACAGGGTTTCTCTGTGTAGCTTTGGAGCCTGTCCTGGAACTCACTCTGTAGCCCAGGCTGGTCTCGAACTCACAGAGATCCGCCTGGCTCTGCCTCCCGAGTGCTGGGGTTAAAGGCGTGTGCCACCACCGCCTGGCTATTTTCATTTTTTTAACTGAACATAATACAGATTAGTACATGCAAAGCACTTGCACTGAGTGGCTCATGGTATTAATTCATCTCATATCCTAGCAAGACTATTACCATCCCCATCTTACTGAAGTAGAAACAGATGTAGGTAGGCTGACTCAGCCCCAATCAAAAGTGGTCAGAGCCAAGTTTTATATTCAGTCTGGGCTCTGGATGATTCCATTAAACTGCTCCTCCATGCAGAATATTAACACAGGCATGAAAGCTGGCTTTGCTTCTTTAAAAGAAAACGTTTCTGTGTGTGTTGGGGATGGGGCATGCACATCCTGTAGAGGGCTGAGGACAGTTACGTCAGCTCTCTCTTTCGACCTTCATACGGGTTCTAGGGTAGACCTGGGCCACCAGGCCTGTCTGGTAAATGCCTTGACTTGCTGAGCCATCTTGATAGCCCTTTTGCCTAGCTTTCCACTCACATCCCTTCCCTAGGGCTCTGAACAAGCCACTTGCACAGACTTACCTGCATTGGGTATATTTCCACCTTCAGAAGATAATGTGAGCTAATCACACCATTCAGGTACATGAGGTTACACATGAAAAGGATCAGAAACAGGGCCATAGTCTACAATCAGTCTTTATTAGACATTCACCTGTGCTGAAAGGTACAAAATAACCTATGCAAATCTGTGCCCCATTCTTTGTATGAATTGTTGATTTGGTTCACTAACTAGGGGGAGGTTTTTTTTCTTTAAATCCACACTTCAAGTATAGATCGAATATGCGTGTGTGGTGATGAGACAGTGTGGCTCTAGGCCACACAGAAAGCAGATAACCCAGGGAGCTAAGACATCAGATGTAAAGGGCATTCCCATCTTTCCCCAGTCCTGCCAGCTATGTGGCTGGCCAAGCTGTAATCCATGATCCATGGCCTATAGGCCCCACAGCCTACTGTTCCTGGGTCTTGTCCTCCAGGCCATTAATCTCCGAGTTGTCCAGGCTGGCACAGAGGTGCATGTGGAGTGATTTCATAGCAGGCACCCCTCACTCACTCACCTCCTGTGACCCCTAAAATTTAAGTCCTGAAGTCTTAACCCCTCTGTACCTTACAACTGGCTACATCTAGAGGCAGGACCTTTAAAGACAAGCCATTACAGTGGGCCTAGTCCATTCTCACTGGTAACCTTACAAGACACACCAGGGATGGGCAGGTACAGAGAAAAGGTCACGTGAAGACTAGTGAGAAGAGTCCATCAGCAAGCCAAGAACAGCAGGTGCAAGGAAAACCCACCCTGCTGACATTTTGGTCTTTTGAGCTTCCCACTTCTGGCACTAAGGGAATGTATTTTTCTCTACTTGCCCCACCCAGGCTGTAGTATTTTGTTATGATGTCCCTTGCAATCGAAGAATTAGATCCACTTTATATTTAAGTTACTATCTACTGGACATGCTCAGTAAGTGAATGCAATAAGCCAAAAAACTGTTCAATATTTTTAATTATGATTGTAAATTATACAATTTCTACCATTTAGTATTTTGTATAAAACCATTTTACAATACACAAGATTTTCAAATGCAACAAGAAGTATCAAAAACTACATGTATGTGCCAAGTTTACAGGCTAGGGTGAAGCTTTATCTTAAAAATACCTTCAGGAGAATAAACATCCAACCAGTTCTCTCAGCTTAAAAAATATGATTAGAAATATACAATTTAATAAAATATCAAGACAATGATTGATCAAATACTGATTCATCAGTTACACCTTAAAACTTCACTTAATCATCTGTACATGAGTGTACAATAAAGTCTTCAAACAATGGATGTAAAACTGCAGTACTCTAATCTGATGAACATGTCTATCCACAGTGAGTTCTACTGGATCGTTAAGGAGGTAATTTCTTATACAGTAAAGGCAAGTCTTTTTAACACACCTGTAGTATTTCCATTCAGTGATATGAGGAACACTCAGATTTAAAGGGAGATGCAAGACATTTCAGTGGAAGAGAAATAAATCTTAAAGAAAATAGGTTTTAAGGTTTCTGGCCAACTGCTTTCTAAAATGTGGCAAGAACTTTTAGAAAATATATGAAGAAAAGCAGCTGTTACTTCTAGGACACACACCAAATGAACAAATATTTGTCATAGACAGCGATTCAAGCTAACAGAGGCCTAAGGAATTCTAGGCACAAGTTACTCAGAAAGCTGGAAAGGTCTGTTAGACCTAAAAATACTCCAAGAGCCTCATGAGAACACTTGGGAAAGCCTCTATGACCCAAGTCAAGAGGTAGAAGCCACCTGTGGGGTGAGGTGATGGGGCGGGACAATGGTTAGGGCTGGTCTCGGGGGTCAAGTTACAGCTGGGAAGTTTTGAGGAAGAGCAGCACACGGCCATGTGAGACAAATACTGCTGCCGTTGAACGTGGCGCTGCTCAGGGCCCATCCTTCTTGTCTCATGGCAACAGAGTTCTAGTTGGGCCTCAGAACTGTATTAATCTGTGAGTCCTAAAATCCAGCTCTGCAGACATTCCTCTTGAACTCTGGGTGGTCTCAGTCACCCAAAAGCTTCAAGGGCACCTATACATTTACTTTCTAATTTTAATTCTGCTAGAGGAGGTTCTGATGCACTTTCAAAGCTATTTAAAGTTCTTAAATTAAAGGGGCCCCTGCAATCAACAATCACTGGTTCATGCCCTGTAGAAGCAGGGTCTTCTAACCCAGCAGGTTCTGGGTAGTTGTAGTTGGGGAGGGGTTGTGCACTAATTCACAGCAGGAAGGATTTTCCATTAGTTAGACCCAGACTTCCTGGGTCCTAGGTGTCACCAGTCAGTGCTGGTGACTGTCCATCCCCAGAGTTATCACCTCAGCATCTGGAGTAGGTTTTCCTGGGAATGTGTCCTCACCAACTCGCGTTTCCTAAGTAACTTCAGCAAGAGAGGGAATTTTAGCAAGAGCCACAGTAGTAGCAATTCTAGCTGAATGGAGCCGCCAACACAAAAGGGCGATTTCTAAAAAGCACTATGGTTATCACTGAAGCCCAAGTGGTTTATTCCCAAACTCAATCACTATGAGCCACAGTGGGCAGGCCCTGTTCACTCATCCTGATACACAGGACAAATCCAGCTTGGTTCAGATGGAGGAAGAACTATCCTAAGAAGTTGCTACTTTAGACTCAGGTACAGTCTGATTGAACATTATCAGTAAATGAAATGTTTGTCCTCTTACCTAGGTCTTAGCTGCCTTTCTCCAGTGTTTAACTGGGGAGGGACTCTTTGTGTGGATTCTACATTGACATTCCCAGGCCCCCAACCCAATGTCAGCCAATGCCACAGTTTGAGGAGAGAAACACTGAAATGGGGACCCACTGTGTTTCTTTCTTCCTTTCTTTTTTATTTTTTTTTTTTAAATTTACCAGACTTTAACCTGTTCATTACAACTACAAGGAAGGCTGCTTTTCAAGCGGGAAGCCTGGCACATTCATCTGTCTTAGGAAGGCATTGGCTCTCAATGGCTTTCAACATTTCATTTTTCCAGTCTTCAAACTGGGAAGAGTAAAAACCATTATTCTCTATTGTGGACGTAACTAAGATAACCATAAAGTATTCTCTGATATTCTCTGTCTTCTTTTTGGCAGCAGATAAATTCTGGCTTTGCAATTGCTTCATGGCACAGGTCCGGCTGGCTTCCAGCAGGGGTGAAGAGAGAAGGCACACTACAGTTTCTAGTCGTATTCCCTAACCCAAGGCAACAGTGAGTTCTCTTACACAAACAGCCTAACTCCAGAAGCAAGCAATTGTCGCTAAAATCAAACCGTGAATTACAAAAAAAAAAAAAAAAAAAACAACTCCACAGCATTACAGAGAAACACTCTACAAAGGGTTGACAATTTTGTTTTTAAAGCCACCATTATTTAGGGTGCTTTTCTAAGACAAGCAGCACTGCTGTTTGGTTTTAATGTACTGGAGGAAACACAATTCTAATGTGTGACTGAGCAACCCAACGTCCCAGTCCCGAAATCTTCATCCTAAATGACACAGGAAGGACTTACGTAACCTTTCAACTGAGAAAAGGTTCAAATATTCTATCAACATTCTTTAGCAGGTTTTAGTAACCACAACAACACATAACAGTGTTTAAATGCAGTTTTCACAGACTGTTATTAAAGCACTCTTTGGTGAAAGACAAGCAGCTTGGGTAATTCACACAGTGAACATCACAACAGTATTAACAAGAGTAAAGTGAAGCTGATTGTACCAAATCATATCTTAAAAAGGAGGGTACCACTGGAGAGATGCTCATCTCCTTTCATGTTTATAAACTGCAGGACGGGGTCACAGGCTGAACAAAAAATAAATATACCAAGAGACCTCCAGCACACCCTCCACTCTCCTGAAGGCCAGCAGCTAACACGATTGCCATCACAAGAACACACATATACCACACTCACCAGACAGCTCTCTGGTGGCAGAGGGCTGGGTATTGACACCTGAGACTAAACTTATAACAGCAGCTTTCATCCAACTTGAGATTACAGAAGGGAGAGTCCAGCCCTCAAATGGCTCAGCCACAACCCAAAGTCAGTGAGTGGCTGAGGGGCCAGTGACGTTTTCTTCATTGAATGAACTTCTCATGTGGAAAGAAACTAAGGCTTTTGCAGAGTCTGTTTTGTTCTCAGATGACTGGCTAAATCCTGTTGGGGTTTTCAGTTCCCTGGAGTGATGGTCACTGGGTTTTTACTTTAACGCAAGACACTCTTAGTCCTTGAAACAGCTGGACTGAGGAGAAAAAAGAAAAAGATTTACCATGAAGATTTAAAAGTGTCCCAGAGGGAGTTTTCAAAGACGAGGATGGCAACATAAAGAGAGTACTGGCATGCGAAGAAGCTCGTACTTGGTGTAGTTCTGACACTCTTACAGAGACAGGACAACGTCAATCAGACACGAGAGGAAGGCAGGGTAGAGGAAGTCCAAATTTCATTTAAAAAAAAAAAGCAATAGAAATAAACAAAAACAAGCATGAGCAGGTGCGGGCAGCAGAGCAAGGCAAGGTACCATAACGCCAGCATGGGCATTGGCTGCAAAGCGCTCCTCCTCTTTTCCCTCCAAGGAGCCAGGCTGTGGGGACAGGAAAGAACGGAAAGATAAAGAGGGTTACTGAGTGGTTCCAAGGTCAGAATTTGATCACAGAAAAAGCTCCAGCGCCTCAAGCAGTTTCTAGTTTTGGCAGCCCCTCCTTCTCAGAGTGCTTGGCCTGTCTGTAAGGAGATTTGGGCAGGGACAGCCAAGGGCCCCTCTGGGCTCATCAGAAATCAACCTGACTCGACCTTCCTCTCTTCCCTCCTCCTCAATGTGTTGTTATGCTTTAAACTCATCAGCAACTTTCAGAGGAAAAGAAAAAGAAAACAAAAAGACAAACCCACTCACAAAACTACTCCTGATCTGGAGGTGACCCTCACTTGGCTAACAGAAGACTCATCTGAATCGGGTGTATAGTTTTTACAGACACGAGCAGAGAGTACTGAGTGCACAGACAACTGGCAGAGCTAATCAAATGGAAATACATCTGGAATTCCAAACGGACATTATTTCAAAGTCCAGAGGGGACCAGCACTTAGAGAGATAACATCCTGGGACTCCTAGAGATAACAGCAGATGAAATAAGAAACCCTGGAAGCAATGGGACAGGAACCAGCGGCTGAGATCCCGAGAGCTGTGGTGCAAAGGCAGGAAAGACGGCCATGACTTTCACAGTGAGGACTTACAAAGGCACACGTGTTTATGGTCTGGATGAGTGATGAAGGACCCTGGGCATCACACCATGTAACAGGATAACTACAAGCATTAGGGTGGTTTGGAGGCAGGGGAAGAGTGATGGTTCCCAAAGACACACTTTAAACATAAAGGTCACTTGGACATGACAGATCTTAAGAAAATGAGATGAAATAACTTAAAAAAAAAAAAAAAAAGGTTCAAAAAGAAACTTTAGAAGCTTCTAGAAACAGGCAGCGATGAAGTGTACTGTCCAACTGAGGAATCTGCAAGTCTTCCACTTGGAGGTATGATAGTGTTCAAGACTCATTCTGAGAATGCTTCAGAGTTAGTGTGGAAACACTGAAAAAAAGCTAACTAATTTAGTCAATTATGAGCTGTTTTAATGGATTTATGGTCCTGGTAGGAAGTGGAAAGTGTGGAAACCCACAAACTTCCTTCTGAATCTGACAAATGAAAAGGAGCCACACAAGGCATCATCAGTGGGAGCCGAACCTCTCCATCCCACATAGGCTGTGTGCGCCACGATGTCTGGACGTGGCTTCTGTCCAAATGGACACACGACATAAGATGGGCGCTGACATGAGAAGCACAGTGGCCGTTCTCTTCCCAAAGCAAACACCTCCATCCTAACATGTCCACCTTTCTCAGCCTGGTCTTTTAAGAGAATGCGTTGGGAAAAAGTCTCTGAAGTTGAAGTGTCTCTTGGTAAAATGTCAAAACTCATGAGTCAACTCAGTACAAAGTGATGTTTGGGAGAATCTCCATCCTGGAAGCCTCAGAAAACAAATGGGCATGTGGGAATGACGTTTCCATGGGCCACCGCAGAGATGCATGAGTACGTGGACCTGTAACAGACAGGGCCTCTCCCACAAAAGAGCCAGGAGACCTGGTGAGCCTACACCCCAAGGGAAGACTGATGGACACTGAAAGAGAGCGTAATTTTTATTTTGAATGTGGTTCATTTTTAGGGGGTGGGGGTGGGGACTATGAGCCTGTTTTTCCTGGGTTACATTATATACCAATGTTAATTTCTTTAATATCCTCCAACCAAAAGCTGAACTTTATTCAGCAAACACAAGAGGCTGTGGCCTGGAAGTCTCTGATTCTCCTCATTTCCTAGAATTTGTGGAATGCCATACACAGTTGTGTGCCTTTCTTTTGTAAGCTGGAGGTGATAATAGTTAAGGTAATATGAATATAGGCCACAGCAACCCCAGTCCCAATTTCTTTGGTTTCCAATACCACCCCAAATTCCTGAAAGGCACTTTGGGACAGTTCATTTAGCTCAGCTTAGAATACTCAAAGCATCCAGTCCAGGCCCTTGGGAGCAGCTCACTAAAAAAAACAAACAAACAAACAAAAACAAAAACAAAAACAAAACAGAAACCACTCTCCAGAGAGGAAAAGTGGAGGTCACAGGAAGGGTATGTGAAGTCAAGAAACCTAGACAGAAAGACTAATGCACAGTCAACCCTCCTCAGTGGAATATGGTATGATGTGAGTCAAAGCTTGGCTAGAATTCTACTTCTCAGAATCAAATGAGCAAGTCTTGTTGGACTGTTAATGGAAGCTTGGTCACTTAGACCTAAAGAAGGTGTGGACGATACCAACATCAACACCATGCCTTCTGACCAGTTATTGTTTTGTTTTGAGATAAGGTCTCACTGTGTAACCATGGCTGGCTGGACCGTGCTATGTAGATTGGGCTCCCTGCCTCCTGGGATTAAAGGCCAGCACTCCCAGGGCACTTTTGACAGTCTGACTTCACATAAAAGATATGCCTATTTCCTCAACTTAATGGGAAAGTTGGAATCTAAAATCTTAACTGTCCTACCAAGCAGAATCAAGAAGCACAGGAGTTTGCTTGTTTCATTTGTATGCATACTTAAAAATTTGCATACTGTAAATAATTATGACAATACATTTCTCTATATATGGCATAATGTGTATTTACAAATTGGAGCTATACCTCCAAGTTTTACATGGGACTTTTACTTATTTACTCTCCTTTCTTTTTTTCAGGAGCATTTATCTAAGTCATTAAATTTTCTTTTAAGACATGACCCAGGTTGGGGATTTATCTCAGTAAATGTGGACTTGCCTAGTCCACATGAAACCCTGAGTTCTAGCACCAGCACTATCAATCAATCCATCAGTAAATAAATGGCTCCTGATTCATCTGGCACAACTCAACCCATCTCCTATTTTTCTGTTATAACACTTGGACGCTATAATACACCTAAATCTGACCTTTTGTCAGTGTTCTAATTTTCTTGTCAAGTTAGAACCACAGAATAAAAGGAACATGAATGCTTAACTAATTACCTAAAAATTTAAAACAGGGGTTTTCCCTTCTACAGGACCTAACCTTCAGTCTGAACAGCTGCAGGGACTCTAGCTCCAGGGAGTCTAATGTTCCCTGGCTTCTGTGGGCACCAACACTCCACACATATAAAATCCCTAACTTCTGAGTCAGTGCCTGCCTGACAATTCTCAGGGACCCACGCTGGTTCTTTGTTCTGTTCTCAGGAGACTCTAGCTCCATAGTGAAATTTTACAAAAGACTCAGCAACAAGGAAAAACAACAAAACTCAAAGCATTCCTTAGAACCGCAAGTACTCAGAGCTCTTGGGACACAGTGGCAGTGGAGTTCACCTGAGATGAACTTACACTGACTAAGTAATATGGGTGAAAGCCTCCAACGAACGGAGATGCACCTGGTAAAAGCAGCAAGGATGATGTAGAAGAACATGGCCCAGATTAACCTCAGAGCTATCCATGTTGAAGAGAAGCACACCACCACTGCCAGGGGATGGCTCCGGGGCGCCTGCTCTCTACGGCCGGGAAACAGCAGTGGTGTGGTCTATTCTTCCCTCATCAGCGGCTGGGTCTCAGAATTATCTTAAGAATTACATGTGGAAAATGTTCTCAACTGAGCCTGGTGTCAGGTCTAGAGCCTCAGGCTGTGCCACGACTCACTGAGCTGTACCCAACAGACACCAAGGGGCTTCCTCCAAGCCCGGAGCACTCGGGAGAAATTCTAGGGCAACGCCCTCAGCTTCCCCATATCAACTTTCCCATATCATGCCAGGGACCACACTTCTAACACAAAGAATTTCCTCTGGACAGCGAGTAACACAGAAGCCTCCACCTTCCTGGGACATGAATCAGTCCCAGGAGCAGGGTCCAAAAGAGTAAACTGGAAACAAACGGGAACTTCCCCGAGTTTGGACTTTTCTCACCTTTTAAGACTGCTTTTCCCCGAAGCAGATCTGGTGGTTCGTTTAGTAATGCCTGAACTGCCAGAAAGATTAGGTTCAGGGGTTTTACAGCTCTGAACACGGGACTGAAGAATTACTCTGAAAACAGTTGGAAAAAGGCAAGATTATATTCACTAAAACAACTTTTCAATAGTTGACAGAGGAAGGCAATTTTGCACTTTGGTATAATTATTTGTTTTGCAAACTGAAGAATTTTCCACAATCACATTTGCCACTTTTACACAAACACCAACCTTGAAGCACGTTTTACACCAAGCATCTCCTTTTTCTTTGAAGGTTATTTGGAGGTACTCAGGTGCTCGGTTTTTGGGAAATGAATGGCCTGGCATTTTATGCAATTCACAAACCAAAGAAATCTACTAGTCAAACCTGTCCAAGTAGAGTCTCAGATTTCAAACACAAAGACAAGTCATAAATCCCATATTTTTTAGTGTCTGAATATAAACTTAGCAAAACAGCTACATAATATTCACTGGCCAGAGCAGAAAGTAGATATAATAAACAACAAAGTAATAATTTTATACGCCAATGAAAATTTTAAATACATTCAAGCAAAATTTCAGTTTTGTCTGCCTCATAACTATTTACCAAATCTTGAATTTATCCCTTAAATGCCGTGAAACTTGTCTTAATTAAAACCTCCCAGGACAGAAGACTGCTCAGAATGAAAAATCATAAATCAGAAAGAACAGGCCACACAGAGCATGCTCTCTATAAGTAATTCCTATTAAACTGTCAGAGGAAAAAAACAGAAAACATCAAAAGATGTTGGCAGGTCAGTCTTTGCTTCAGAACCCATGCACTCCTTTATTTCCTTCAGTGTTTGCTAGAGGAAGGAGAAAACACTGACTTAACAGCTTCCTCTTTTGGAGTCAAACTACAATCGGGAGAGCCAATAACAATCTGTAAGAGCCCAGCTCCATGAGAGTAAAAATAAGTAATTTCAACTAAGGAAGAGTCTGCTTTACAGGCCTGTCATGACCAGGGTGATTGACACTACTGGTCCTTCTAATGTAGCAAAGGTTCCAAAGTTCTGATGATGGTGGGTTACTCACAGCAAGGGCAGCCAATCACCTCACTGCTTGGCTTACCAGTTGTGTGAGAATGGGGAGCTGTTAGCCCACCACTGTTCTGAAAGTTCTGCAGCTTCACAGGCAATACAGCCCTGACTGAATCTGCCATGTCATGAAACTGATCTGAAATTCTCTAAGTAGAGATAGCAGATGTACACACAATTGTGACTCAAGAAGGAACCAACTGTCCAAGACATAAACCCAGCTCCCCAAAATAGGATTTAGTGAAAAGTTCTTTTTAAGAAATGACATAACAATTTAGTATGCATGTAATAATCATGCACATGTATTGGGCATAAGGAATCACTTCAATATGTATATATAATACATAACAATAAGATGGAGTAGTTGGTTCATCCAGGGCCTCATTACCATCCCTAATGTTGTGAACCTTCAAGGGCCCCTCTCCTTAAAAAATTCTTTTAGTTGTCAATCACAATTACTCTGTAATGAGCTGGATGGAACATTAACGCTACTTCTCCCATTCAACTACTAAAATTTCTTTCTGCTAACACAAATCAATGAGGAAATATTTATTTATCCTTCTTAAGGATATGAATCTAGAATTTTGCATAAAGTCTACCAAACCCATCTGCTGATTCCCAGGTCTCTGTGTAGTGTGTACAGTTGACTGTCCTCTGCTGCTTCTTGACAAAGGGTTTTTCTGAAACGTCATTCCTCCATTTCAGATCATTTGAAGTCAAAAGCATGGATAGCTATCATACTATAAGGTCATTAACACACACACACACACACACAAAACACACACACACACACACACACACACACACACACAAAAAAAAAAAAAAAAAAAATCAGGGCACTGCCTGCTCAGGAAATCTGCTTCTGATTTCTTAAATTACTGAAAGTTTAAGTGCTATACAAAACAAAGAACTACAACTCAACCAAGAAGTATTTCTTAGGCTGGCTGAAAAAATATTTTTAGAGCATTAATTTTTCTATAAAATAGTGGAAATAATCATATTAGTGGTTACTAATTTCTGTGGAGCTTTGAAACACAAAAGGAAATTTAGTATACATTAACCACACCAGGGAAGCCTCAAGGTTATCTGACATGAGTGAGTATTAGTACACCAATGCAGTGGGAAAGCTCCAGGACTACACTTACATATTACCAACAAGAGGCAAAAGTAACTCAGAGAGGACAAGGAAGCCAAACTCAAGTGGGGTTTCACCGCCACCTGCCCTTCTCACATGGTTTTCTCAAGTAATATGCAGAATATACACTTTTCTCCTCTCTATCTGCCCTGATGAAATTTGCATTGGTCTTCCTTAGTATGTGCCCAAACCATAGACCACTGCCCTCTCTGTGGTGTCTCTGGAGCCTCAGCAGCTCCAGATATTGGACAGTGACAATGTGAGACATTGACCTCCAAATGCCTGGACGTCTTCCTAAGGGACCACTGCCACAGAGCTTTTTGTATGATGCCCCACAACATCCTTCACCTTTCTCTAGTGGCACCATCCCCCACGCATGCACCAGGCACAGAACATTAAATGCTTTCTGGTCTTATGCTCCAGGCCACCAGCTATTGGATTCTGAGTGGTTGCTGTGCATGGCTCTCTTACCAGCAGCTCACAGCAATGACTCATCACAGTGGAGCAGTGAAAACTGTCTGTCACTCACAAATTAAGCCTCTTTGGAAGAAAGTGACCAGGAACTAGTGGCTACAAAGATCACACTTGTTACTTACCTCAGCTACAGAAAGTTTTTTTGCGTTTGTAAGTTCAAATCAGTAGGCAGGCTAAATGGAATGCCCTGCTTGGGTCCTGAAATGTGGTGGTGACACCAGCCACAGGCGACCTAACTATCTTGCAGAGGACATGGAGGGGGAAATCCCCAGCAGAAGCAACATTTAAGCTGAAGACATTTGAGCCTGACGAAAAATATTATTAGCAGCAACCCCACCCATTCAGAACATCTTGGCCACTTGGAACAGTCTGAGAAGAATAAACTATAAAAGGTATCACTGTCCTTCAGTCAATAGGTAGAAAAAAATATAGAAACCTGAGTGTGAATATGAAACTATAAACTCACCTAGGATAGTCAAGGAATTGCCATAAATAAAAATGTGTTCAGTGGGTTTTCTTTAATATTAAAGAGTGGGATCGGATTCATTTTTTATCCTTCTCAGTCATATGAAAACACTCAACAGAACCACAAAGGACCAGGGTTGGTTGCAATATGCTTCTACTTTGGAAGAAATTCTAGAAGGGAATTCTGCATGCTTTGGTAATTTCTAAGTCCAAGCTGGGACAAGAAAAATCACTTTTGGAATGAACAGAAGAAAGGTTACGGAAAACACACAGATATGGGGTGTTGTTGTTGTTGTGGGACACAGTCTCCCTCTGTGGGCCTTAACTGTGGGGTTCCACATGGGCGTTTCCTGCGACATTCTGAACAGAAGAGGACAGATCTCAAGAGAATACAGCAATTGTGTATATAATCTAATAAAGACAGTCTAGCTACTTTTGGGAAAAGAAGAGAGCAGAGTGCAGAGACTGCACAGCAGGAAGAAGCATGAGCATGAAGTCGACAGCAGCCCCTGCCTCCTATTCTCACTTAACACAGAGGAAGGTGTGACGTGGAGTGGACGGCTCTGCACACCAAAGCAGGTGACCTGAGAGCTGCTCCATGGGCAGAAAACAGGCTGTAGCCCTCAATGCTACAAAACCCAATCTTTGCTTAAAGAAGAAATGGTGAGAAAACCCATTTGACTGGGGACATATTCAAGGCACAGAACATGAGAGGTGTACACAGCCCCTGGTAGAAAGGAGACCAAACTAATTAGCCCAACTAACTAAACATTTCTGACAGGAAAGAAAACTATTCTAATGTCCATATTTATAAATAACTAGTACAACTTTCAAAAATAGATGTTATTTTTAACATCCTTGGCTTAAAAGGATCATCATTGAGGCTCTCACCCACTGCTACCATCCCATTCATTGAAAAGATTCAGAAAGAGAACCCTGGAAAAGAAGCAAACCAAAATAGCCAGGAAAGCCAGAAGGAGAAACACATGCACCTTGAGAACCACACTGGACGACAGGGGAGGGTAGGAGAGATATGGAACAGGAAACTTACACAGCAAACTATCTGTCAAAGGGTCCGGATGGCTACTGTGTTCTGAAGCCATCAAGACAGAACAGCAGGGTGGGAAGAATGTAGTCACACACAATCCACCAGATGGCAACACTACACAGTGCAGAGGTCAGCACAGCTAGGGGGCATCTGGAAAGGGCGGAAGGGGAAAGAACAGATGTTCAAATTGGGAAGCCAAAATAAATCATGTAATAAAATACACAGAGCCACCTGTGGCTTAAGATACCCTAAAAGACCCAGAGCAGCAACTGTGATGGCAAAGGGGTGGGAAACAAGGGTGGTGGTGGTGGTGGTCCGATTTCTGTTGAGACAAAAATGCTGACTTTAGTTTAACACACAGGAACAAATGGTAAGACTCCATCTCTATTGGATAACCACCCCACCATACTGATTTCCAATAATTAAGCTGGCCACAGTCAAATATACAGTATGCTCATATAAAACACTACACCTGAGTACAGGGAGAGGAGGAGGCAGAAACAGCCCAGACTGTCTGGTACGATCAGCAGGTATGACTGAGAACAAGGAACTGAGCTCGTCAGTTAGGAGTTCAGGTGAACTGCACACTCGACAGTATGGACTGCAGAAGCACACCTGAGCAGACACCATCAGCTTCATTACTGTAGTCACACTATGTATGTTTCCTTGTTTTCTTTACACAACCTGAGGTGATTTGAAAGTTGGACCTCACAGCCTTGGGCATTTAAACACTTAGTTCCCAGTTGGTGAATGGTTTGGATAGGTGTAGGAGGTGTGGCCTTGATGGGGGAAGTATGTGACTGGGGGTGGGCTTTGAGGTTTCAAAGCCTCTTGCCATTCCCAGGTGGCTCTCTGCTTCCTGCCTACAGCTCAAATTTGAGTTTCCATTTCCGGTTCCAGCTGCCAGGGCTGCCACTACGCACACTGTCGCATTCCTGTGATGTTGATGGACAACCCCCTAGAACAGTAAGCCCAAGTAAACATTTCCTTCTTTAGGTTGCCTTGGTTATGGTGTAGTATCATAGCAATGGAAAAGTAACTAATACACACTCAAACTTTGATATTTATTTTCCTGTCACCTCCTGTTCCCTTCTTTCTTTCTTTTTTTTTTTTTTTTTTTTTTGGTTTTTCGAGACAGGGTTTCTCTGTGTAGCTTTGCGCCTTTCCTGGAGCTCACTTGGTAGCCCAGGCTGGCCTCGAACTCACAAAGATCCGCCTGGCTCTGCCTCCCGAGTGCTGGGATTAAAGGCGTGCGCCACCACGCCCGGCCTGTTCCCTTCTTTCTTAAGACAAGGTTTCTTGTTGCCCAGGCTGACCTTGACTTTACTATGTAGTTGAGGATGGCCTTGAACTTCTGATCTTGCTGCCACTACCTTCCAAGTGCTTAAGTGCTGGGATTACAAGTATGTACCACATACCCAGTTTTGGCTTGGTGTTTTTTGTGTGTTGTATGTATTCACATGTGAACACATAAATGTATGGATGTGCGTGGCAGAAAGAGGTCAATGCCAGGGTCTTCCTCAATTGTTTTCCACCTTATTTTCATTTATAGTCACTGACTACAATGTCTTCTTAGTTGGTAGTGGCATGCAAATGGGATGTCTGCACTATTGATTTTCATTTGTTCCTCTGGTAAACTCAAAGCCTAAGAGTTGTTTTTCTTTGTTGAAATGCTCACTTGTCTTTTTTGCACTGTTAGATTTAAGTGATTTTTTTCTAAAGTAACTGTATGTTTCTATCTAATGACCATGTAGGACACAACTACAACCCTACCCTCCATGCATTCTTTCCTATTGATCTAACACACATAGTTCATGGCACACAGAGTGATGGGCAATCTGGTGTCAATACTGTCAACTTGACAGAATATAGATTATTCAAGATACAAGCCATGTCTGTGAGTTAGACTAACTGAGATGGGAAACCCACCTTGAGTGGCACCATCCCAAAAAAGAGAAAGTGGGCTGAGCACATACACGCATCAGATGAGGTGTGACCAGGTAGTCTCCTGCTGCCTGACTTTTCCACAATGATGAATTATACTGTAAGCCTAAATAACACCCACCCCCTCCAGTACTTTAACCACAGCAACAGGAAAACTAATACAAACAGAATTAGTTACTAACAAGCCAGCAAGTCAATTTTAACATGGAAAACACACTTGCCATCCAGTCCTAAAGGTGGATGCCATGGTGCTAATGAGTTACCAACCTCACGGAAGTCAGCATCGGGCAGGCTCTCCAATGAAAGGGCTACTGTACAACTTCTAATAAAACAAACTTCTCTACAATATTGGAATTTCCTAAAAAAAAAACCAATCACTAGGAGAGACATTTAATATCTAACTGTAACCTCCTCCTAGGATTCATCTGGTTCTTTGAGTATTTTCCTATGTCCAAGTACCAATATGGAGGCAAATAATTTATCAACAGCAATGCATGAGTCCGGTGGGGACAGAAGGAAGTGGATTACCATGCTCCCCCCAAAGACTCCAGTTTTCTAACCACTAAATGGCAGATTAGGAAAATTTGAGCCTAGAAGTTTGCTATCCATATGGAGAAGAGGGCAATTTGAGGGTGTTCAGTAAGATCCAGTTCACTGGAGAGTGCTTCAGCACTCACCGTTGTTTGTTCCTTTTTTCACACTGGTCGGGGAAGTATACTAACTAAACAAATGAGTCCTTTCACCTAGTCTTTTCCAGCTCCCTCACTCTCCTTGCTTCCTTCCTTCCCTTTCTTTCCAGCAGTGAAGAGAATTAAATCCCAGGCCCCTGCAAGCACTCTCCCACTGAGCTCTACCCAAACCCTCCAGCTGCTTTCATTCAGCCATTACTGAGAGCATCAGACTTTTAGCTCAGACAGCCTCACATACTCTGCTGAGTGAGGAACATCTGAAATCATCTGCCAGTTCCAAGGGTCTTTAAATTTTAGTCTTCATTTGCTTTTCTATTACCATATACCCAAGGCTATCAATTGCATAATCTCAGCTTCCCTAAGAAAAAATTATCACTAAATAATGAGTTCCAGAAAATATATTTCTAAATAGAGGGGAGAAGGTGAAATTTCCTGAAAGTTCTATTTAACAAGAACATTATATATCTTTTTATTTGTGTGTGTGCATGGGCACCTGCAGAGAGCAGAGACACCCTGGAGTTGGAGTTATAGGTGACTATGTGTTGCTTGGGTGCTGGGAGCCAAACTTGGGGCCTCGTTAAGAGCAGCAAGCACTTTCGTCTCTCTAGCTGATTAACAAGAACTTTTGACCAAACAGAATTTGTATCTCCTAACTTCTAACCTGGCTTCTGAAAGTAGGGTAAAACAACCTACTAAGATATAAACTGGCAATGGACAGTCTTAACACAAAAAGTGTGTGTAACCCACAAAAGCATCACCTTCCTAGAACTTGCAATTCAAAGGGCGCTGTGCCCCACTTCTCACTCTGCCAGGAGCAAATGGCAGGCAAAGAGGCTTGCTAGAAGTAAGAATTTCGATCTCCCCCCTCCCCACCCCGCAGTCCAACAAGAAGCTGCATTATAAGGTAAGCTCCCACATGACACTCCCACATGATGCAAAGCTCAGCTAGGAGGGCTGCCAGGAAGGCACACAGTTTGAGTCCAGGATTTGAACACCAGTTGTGGACGTCCCCGTAGTTGGATCAAATTAAGATAAATGCTTAAGAAGTTCATGTGGGGATAAAAACACCTACTATGAAACTTCTTATTGTGCTCCTTGTCTACAACTAAAACTCAGTTCTCCAGACATATATATATATATATATAAATAATTTGGGTATAAGGTTATCATTATATATAGCATATTGAGATGATATAATGACTTTAAGACATCATTCGACAATTGACTCAATTCTACTGTGTGCAGACTGATGACTGACATGTAACCAGCTTGATAACTATGGCCAACTGTTATCTTGGTCTTGACATCTGCGGTTACTCTCTTGAGGGTGTCAAGCTGACTGACTATGGACAAAAGCTTTCCTAATACTGCTTTCTTACCTATCATGTCTCCCGAGGTTACAGGAGAACAGAGAGAAATGAACAGCTGAGCACCTCTAGATTTTAAACCACACAAGTGATCATTGCAAAGTAATAGGTGTGCAGCTAGGGAGAAAAGTATGAAGGAAAAATGTCCCTAAGGGACCCACACAAAATAGACAAGTGTGACCACAGTGAAGGAAATCACTCACGTGAGGGGGATAGCGTTGGCTTTTGACTGTCTCCGACTTTTCAAGGCCCGAAGTCTATCTCCTTGTGTCACTCCATTGATCTCATCATCATCATCATCACTATACTGTACCAGTTAAAACAATAAAAAACAGAAAGAAAGCTATTAACTTCGGTTGCAACTGAAGTGAAGTGGCTGTTTATCTAGACACATACAGGCATGCATGCAATGTGTGCATACACACACACACACACACTTAAAAGTTTCTTCTGAATGCTACAACAGTTTTCAAAAATCAAACTACCAGCTATATTTCAAGACAATCAAAGCAGATTTTCAGTCACCAGACCCAAAGATCTCTTTTTTTTATAAAGGAGTAAAGATCCCTGATGGGCTTTTGGTTTTAGAACTTATAAAAGTTTGAACATCCATTCATTACCCCTTAACCTAGTATTGCTGCCTGCTAAAACTGTGGTTCTTTGGAAGTTCTCCATTTGAACTACTAAAGTGGCTGAGATGAGGATGGGGCAGTGAGGCAGAGGAGTAGAAAGACCCGTGCGAAGAGCTTACTCCCTACTGCTAATTTCCATCTGTGTTTAGGAAGTAAACATTCTACAAGCACACAACTTTCTTTTCAGTCAAACATTTTTAGAGGATTGTATCTAAACACAACTGTGTGGTGATAGCCCCTTCAAAACCACTTTATTATCTTTACCTATAATTTTCTCCATGCCCTACAAGGATCTCAACAGCATTTACAGCAATAACAACAGCGTGATCGGGACGGTTCCATTACCGGCTCAGGCTCTTGCTTGTCTTGATTCTCAAGCCCATCTATTGAAATGTCATCAACATCTGAGAGTTGTTTGGAGAAGGCTGCTCTGAGGGGTCCATTCTCCTGCCCTCTCAACTTTTGACGGAAATATTCGCCTTCCAGCCAGAGGCTTGACTGTTTCCTAGAGTGTTTAAGCAACATCAAAACACAACTTTCCATAAGGACGTCCCTCTTCCCCTATCTTTACCCCACACTCCTGTGGTTACAGGAGACAAGCTTCCGGTGTACTTACATGACCAGAAACTGCTGCTGGGGCCCAATCACTGAACCCGGTCTGCAGATTCTAAGCCAGGCAATGCTCTCGGCTGCCGTCATCCTATAATGCTTCATGAGGTAGCAGCCTATCAGAGTACCTGTTCGACCAAGGCCAGCTAGAAAAACAAACCAATCAATGAAACCTGGTTGCACATTCTCCAGAATTTTCTGAACAAGAGGAAGAAAAAACAAAAAAATTAAAGCCTCCCCAGGGCTTTGGTTCCCTCTGCAGAGGCTCTCTACATCAGTGAGTCTGAAGAGGTGTAAGAAGGCCAGCATGAAGGCTCACCCTCAAGACCTAAGTGGGATGCAGCCCAGGAGCAGAGACTCAATCCTTCTAAAATTCCCCGAGGATTCGATGTGAAGCCAAAGACTGAGAATCATGTTCTGAACAGGGATTCTTAAGAAATGTGGTGTTTGGAGCTGGAGAGGAGACTTAACAGTTAAGAGCACTTATTGCTCTTACAGAGGACCCAGGTTCAGTTCCCAGCACCCACTATCAGGTGGCTCATAACTGCCTGTAACTCCATTTCTATAGGAGATCAGACATCCTCTGTCTCAAAGGCACCTACATGCATGTGGTACACATATTCACTCAGGCACACACACCACACATGCACATAAATAAAAATAATTTTTAGCCAGGCAGCAGTAGTGCATGCCTTTAATCCCAGCACTCGGGAGGCAGGCGGATCTCTGTGAGTTCGAAGCCAACCTGGTCTACAGAGCAAGATCCAGGACAGGCACCAAAACTACACAGAGAAACCCTGTCTCAAAAAACCAAAAAATAAAAATAAAAAGTTTTAAAGTGTTTTCTGCTCAAGCCTTACATTTGCTATCAAATCCAACAGTATTTCCTACTCAACGTCTGTCTGAACCTGCTCACGCTCTGTTTTAGGGGAGGACATGTTAGACAAGCACTCTGCCTAACTACAGCCTCAACCTTTTCCCTTTTCTGGAACTCTTCCTTCTGTTTTGTATGTGTCTCTGTATGTGGTGTGTACATATGGCTGTATTTGAGGGAGCACGAAGAAGCCCTAAGCAGAAGTCTAAGAGTCTTTCTTAACTGCTCTCCACCTTATTCACTAAGGCAGGGTTTCTGAATTGAACCTGAAAGATCTCACCCACATGGCTGGTCTGGCTAGCTAGTCTGGTCTGGAAATCCTGTCTCTTCCTTCCCTGTAACTATCAATGGGCTACATGACCACCTAGCATTTATGTGTCTTCTGGAGATCTGAACTCCAGTCTCACAGTTGGCGTGACAAGCAGTTTAGATGCTGAAACATCTCCTAAGCCCCCTTTTCTCCTCTTATAGAGACCATTATAATTAACTCCTATGATGGTTAATATGTTGTGTCAACTTGGAAGGAATTTTTGGTTAAGATCAGCACTTCAACTGGTGCCATTTTTAGTAAGCACACTGCTTTCCATAATGTGGGCAGTCCTCTCCCAATCCATTCAAAGTCTGAACAGAAAAAAAAAAAGGACTAGCTTTCCATCCAAAAGCAGGTCTGCCTTCATGCCTCTAGGCAGGCAGCTCATAGCACAGATGATGGATTCACTGACTCCACAATTTCTTTTAATAAACCATTCTATATATAAACATGCTATTACTTTCGACTGCTAGAGGACCCTCCCTGATGCACACAATTTAGAAAAGGGGTGCCACTGAAGCAAATACATAAAACTGTGGCAGTGGCTTTGGAACTGGAAATGTATGGGAAAGAACTGAGGCAGCTGCTAGGAAAAATCACCCCAGACGAGAGTAAGCAACAAACAGTTTCAGTCTCCTGCCACCCACAGTGTGACAGTGGCTGTGGGCTTTTTATACATGGTTTTTATTATGTGGAGATAGTTCCCTTCTAGCCCTACTTTGTTCTCAGTGGTTTTATCACAAAAGGGAGATGCCAAATTCTGCCAAACGCCATTCCTATATCAGCAGAGACAATGTGGCTTTTGGACTTCACTGTTACCGTGGAGATTCACACTGACTTTTTCTATGTTGTATTACTTCTGTAACTCCAGGGCAAGTGCTTCAGAGAGTGAATACTATTTTACTATATTGTATTATCTCAGACAGGTCTCCTGTACCCCAGACTGGCATCAAACTCACTATGTGGATGAGGGTAATCTTGAACCCAGCGCCAGGACTGCAGGTGTACACATGGCACTCGGGCTATGCAGTGCTGCAACCAAACCCAGGGCGTCTCGTTTGCAAAGCCAGCCCTCTGCCATGGAGACCCAGCTTCCTGGAACCCATTTACTGTGCTACTGAATTCAGCTGGTAAACACTTTGTTAATCACGCTTACGACACTGACAGTTTCTTTGCTTCGGTTGGTTTGGTAGCAAGGGAATCCTGGCCTCATACAGCTTATGAGGTCTTTGTTCTATTAAGTTTTGAGTACGTCTCTGAGAGCTGGTGTTAGTCACGGGTGATGATCTGGTCCAGCGTTTTCCTTCATCAGGAACTTCAATTCTACCTTCTCAGTGTTTTGAACTTTAAACCCACCTTCTACATTTCATGGTGACTCTGCATTGGTAGTTTTGTGTTTCCAGGAACTTTCCACTTCATTTCCATTATCCAACCTTTTGTTCTGCAACTGTTCACCGCAATCTCTTACTGGTTGTTCACATGTGTTCACACACACAGGTGTCCAGCTTCATCACTTTCTACCTTATCCCCTTGACACAGAGTCTCTCAAAGAACCTAGAGATTGCTGGTTTCAGCTAGGCTGACAGGCCACTAAGCCCGGCAATCTTTCTGTCTGCCCCAACACCATCCCCCACTTCCCCAATGCAGAGGTTATGGGTACATACAGCCATGCCTAACTTTTTACATGTGGATCCAAGATCAGGTCCTCTTATCATTTCCACACTTTCCATTGTCACTTCTCATTGTAATAATTTGTAATAATTTTCTCTTTTATCTTCACCAATGTAAAAAAAATGTTTGTGATTTCTGTTAGATTTTGTGAAGAACCAATCCTGGATTTTGTTGATTTCTTACTGGTTTCCTATTTTTTTGTGTGTTATAGTATTTGTATTGCAATAGCAACAATACTTAAAAAGCTATTACTAGTCTTTAACCTGTCTGTGTGCATATTTACCTCTACCAGAAATACTTGCTTCTTCATAAGGCTTTGAGCCACTGTCTGGGGTCCTTCCACTTCACCTAACACAGCACAGGTCAAGTTGTAACAACTCCCCCAGCACATGACCATCTGAGGGTAGTTTAATTTCTCCTTGTTTTTGAGAAAGTTTTGAAGACTTAATGGACTCTTGGTTGTAGGGTTTTTCCTTCAATAATTGAATTATTATCAATTCGCTGCCTCTGGCCTCCACGGTTTCTGATGAAAGATCTGGTAATTAGAGTTTCCTCTCTTGATTCTTTCAGTATCTCTGTATTTAGACATTCTCATTATAAAATATCTTCATGTGAGTTTCCTGAGTTTGTTTTGTTTGGAGTTTGCTGAGTTTGGAGAATGTTTACAATCGTGTCTTTCATCAAAGTGGGAAAATCTTCCAGGAAAACAGTCTACCTCCTTTCTCCACCAGGCATATCTGGTCTGCCGGTCTTCTGCCAGATTTTTCTCCTTTCTCTTCCTGACTCCTTTTTCCTTATTCTTCAGACCTGGTGACTTTTTAATGGCTCTGCTCTTTACAGTCACTGCTTATTCCTTCTGCTTGAGCAGGTCTGCTTTGGAACCCTGCCAATAATTTTTTTAATTTATTTCCAGAATTGCTTTTTGGGTTCACTTTTTATGGTTTTTGTCTTCTACTGATACTTGGATTTTGCTCACACACTTTTTTTCTTCTTTCCCCCCACTTTTTTTTTCAACATGAGCACAGTTGAGGTAGCTGTTTTAAATCTATCTGATCCTTGTCAAGGATAGTCCATGTCCATCCTATCTCCCCTCAGACAGGGTTTCTCTGTCTAACAGTCCTGGCTATCCTGGAACTCTCTTTGTAAACCAGGCTGACCTCAAACTCACTGAGATCTGCCTGCCTCTGCCTCCCAAATGCTGGGATTGAAGGCGTGTGCCACCACTGCCTGGCTCAAGGATAATTTTTGTGGATTTTTTTTTATACTCTCCTGGATCCCCTCCCACTTTACTTTTTGGTATGCCTTGTCATCTTCCACTGCAAAATGAACATTTGGATGTTGTGATTATAGCTACATTCCTAACTCTAGAAATTAATTTTTTCCTTTATCTTACTATTAAATTTTTCTTAGTGATTATATCCCTTGTCCCATTAATTAACTAGACTAGCTCACATTTAAGTTAAATAAACTCTACTATATTCATATATGCATCATTTAGTCATTCATGGAACATTTAGTATCAGAAATTGTTACAGCTGCTGAAATACATCTTGTCAGATCTTATTCTCCATATAGCAAGCTGCAGTAAGACCTTGTTCTGTCATTGACAACCAAAGGACTTACCACATAGGCACATGACAGACATCTGAATAAATACACACAAAGGCAATAAGCCTTTGTAGGCTTCCTCATGAAAATAATTTACTATGCTTTTCATATGATTTTAGGGTTTTAAAATCATTCTTTCTGGCCACTGAGATAGGTCAACTGGGAAAAGCACTTGTTGCCAAGTCTGATGACGTGCGTTCCATCCCCAGGAACTACATGGTAAGAGAATGGACTCTCACAAATCTTCTTCTAACACACACACACACACACACACACACACACACACACACACACACACACACGATAATGTCATAGAAAAACTTTAAATCATTCTTTCAAAAATACAGGGTTATGTGCTGTGGATATCGTTCTGTATAAATAAAACACTGACTGGCCAGTGGCCAGGCAGAAAGTATAGGCAGGACAAGGAGAGAGGAGAATTCTGGGAAGTGGAAGGCTGAGTCAGGGAGACACTGCCAGCCGCCGCCATGACAAGAAGCATGTGAAGATGCTGGTAAGCCATGAGCCATGTGGCAAGGTATAGATTTATGGAAATGGATTAATTTAAGATATAAAAACAGTTAGCAAGAAGCCTGCCACGGCCATACAGTTTATAAGCAATATAAGTCTCTGTGTTTACTTGGTTGGATCTGAGCGGCTGTGGGACTGACGGGTGACAGAGATCTGTCCTGACTGTGGGCCAGGCAGGAAAACTCTAGCTACAGTCACGTCTTTCCATGTAACACAAACAGAGACAACACGTATCTACACATATCCTCACACATGTGCACTGCCTGTAACTAAACCTAGCCGCTTACCTTTGCAATGCACTGCAATGGCACCCTCAACATTTTCACAAATTTCCAGGAATTCTTGGACAATTGCCTCAGCAGGGGTGCTGCCATCCGGAAAGAAAAGATCATGGTGATCGAAACCAGCATCCGTAAAGCGCTTAGCATCATACATCCTTTTATTCAGACGAATAATGGTAGTTACATTGTGATTCTTAAAGTATGGAATGTAAGTCTCAGGAGAATGTTGGTGGTAACCTACATAAAGAAATGTACCACATCTTGTAAAATGCAGGAGGAAAATAATGGAAAATAGTTTCACCTGAAAGTGGGTGGAAACAGTGTCTGGATTGGGGACTGAATACCAATTTGATTATAACTGTAAAAAACAAAAGTTTAAAAAGTTAACACCCAGGCAAAACAACATGCTCAAATAACCAAGAGTGGTTAAATCATAAAGACAGAGTCAAGCTTTTCTGAATTCTTTGGTGTCTTTCTAACCTGGGCTGGGTCACCCCTCCAAAGGTAACTCAGGAGCCCCACTCCCAGGAGGTGACCATAGCAATGCTGAGCCCATCACAGACACCCAACCGTATAGCACACCAGAACTCAGAACTTGAAGTATCCTCCTGCCTCACTCAGACTCACACTACTGTACCCAGCTTGCCATTCTAGTTCAAAAGGAAAAAGACAAGGCTATAATGGTTCCACAGTTTTGCATACCACTTTCAAGCCTGGATCTTGAATGAGGTCCACAGAAGGCAAGAAACCGCTCTGGTATTATCCAGTTGAAATCTCCATTTTCTGCTTTCTGCCAATGAAAACCAGCACAATTAACCTTTGAACCACATCTCTCTCTACCTCCCTTCTCAATACTCTGAGTTCAAAGCCATTGGCTTTCGCATGTCAGCTGTTTACTAATGAATTTCCAAAGGATTGCTAACCTTCCTATTGTCAATCACTTTGTTTTAAAAGTGTTTCGCTGGGCGGTGGTGGTGCACGCCTTTAATCCCAGCACTTGGGAGGCAGAGGCAAGCGGACCTCTGTGAGTTCGAGGCCAGCCGGGCTACAGAGTGAGTTCCAGGACAGGCTCCAAAGCTACACAGAGAAACCATGTCTCGAAAACAAAATAAAACAAAACAAAAATAATAATAATAAAATGAATGAATGAATGAGTAAATAAATAAATAAATAAATAAATAAATACATAGTGTTTCTTTGCTTAGGTCATCAGCCTAGAAAACATACTCTGTACCCAATATTCTGTACTCAATTATTATATTTCAATTACCTGGTTATCTGAATAAATTCTTTTTTTTTTTTAAATAATTTATTTTTATTTTATTTGCATTGGTGTTCTGACTGCATGCATGTCTATGTGAGGGTGTCAGATCTTGGAGTTAGAGACAGTTGTGAGCTGCCACGTGGGTGCTGGGAATTGAACCCGGGTCCTCTGGAAGAACAGTTGGTGCCCTTCACCACTGAGCCATCTCTCCAGCCCCCTGAATAAATTCTTATTATAGGATATTAATTCCTATTAAGATAGCAAGCTCACCAGGTGGTGGTGGCACATGCCTTTAATCCCAGTACTCAGGAGGCAGAGGAAGGCAGATCTCTGTGAGTTTGAGGCCAGCCTGGTCTACATAGGGAGTTCCAGGAGAGCCAGAGCTGTTACTCAGAGAAACCCTGCCTCGAAAAACCATATATAAACAAACAAACGAACAAATGAACAAACAAGGAAGGAGAGGGAGAGAGAGAGAGAGAGAGAGAGAGAGAGCGAGAGCGAGCAAGCTTTTCCAGTGTGTGTGAGGACTCTAGAAGGTCCCCCACCCAGTATCCTAAACAGACAAAGTAACTTCTGATGTAAAATAATTTTGACTCAGGGTCTCACTATGTAACCCTGGCTTGTCTGAACTAGCATGCTATGTAGACGAGGATGCCCTTTAACTCAACAGAGCTCTGTCTGCCACTGCTTTCCAAGTGCTGGGATTACAAGCATGAGCCATCATGCCTGTATAACAAAACCTTTAAGAAATAAAAGGCAATTGACCGTGGCGGAGAGAATCAGTGCCAAAAGAGAAAAATCACTTAACAATTTCGGTAATAGAAACACACAGTGCTTCATGTGCCAACTGCTATTTTTAGTATTTCATATACCCAGAAAAAGTATTTTTTAAGTGTGCATGGTGTACATCTGTGTGTACATGTTCATATGTGTGAAGGCCTAACATTGGCATCTGATGCTCAATCACTTTCCACTTCATTTATTGGAACACGGTCTCTTGCTAAAGTCAGAGCTTGCAGATGCTACTAGGCTGATCTGGCTCAACCCCTCAGGGATCATCTGTCTCTTTAAGTGCTGGGATTACAGGTCTCAGACATATATGCCTACCTGCCTGGCTTGTATGTGGCTTCAAGGGATCCAAACTCTGTACAGCAAGTACTTTATCCACTGAGCCCTCTCCCCAGCCCCAAGAAAGTATATTTTATTTTACACATTTAGTTTTATGTAATTTAGTTATATAGTCACCGAAGGGCGTAGCGAGAGACTGCACTTCAGAAACAGATTGGCATTATAAGAAGTATACAGTTGTCACGAGTGAATCTCAGGATATGCTTTATCTTTGCCACAAAAACAGCCCAGATCATCAAAACACTTCAATTATACTTCAGACTTCTAAATAAAAAGTTCTTTAGAAATTGATAGCAAAAGCTAATTATCTGTGGACTTGGGATATGAATGTATGGAGTGCTGTCTGAAGAGCCTCCTCTCCTTTTGAGGAAGTTCGCTCAAAATAACTACAACAGGACACAAAGGCAAGAGTCTATAAGTTTTCCTGCCTGCAAAGGGCCTTCAAAACAGTATCTTACTCATCTGTTCAGAGGAGGGCACCTCGAGTCAAGGATTTTTTGTTTTTCTTAATCTTTAAGATAAAAAAATATAAGAGGATATCTGTGAATTTGCCTGCCTGGACACATTCTCCTGCCCCGTCAGCTTCTTCTGATAGGGTAGGTAGGCCAGACAGGGCCAGAGAATTCAGTCAGGCAATAATAATCCACATTCCCACATGAGTGTCCGCATGCATGTGTGCATGTGCCAAAGGTCAGCTTCTTTTCCACCTTATTTTTTGAGACAAGTTTTCTCATTGAATCTGAAGCTTACTGATTTCAGCTAAAATAGCTGACCAGTGAGCCCAGGGACACTGCTCTCTACACCTCCCCAGTGTTGGCATTATAGATCTCTTTTCCTGGGTGCTGGGATCTAAAACCAGATTCTTGTTGTTGCACAGTAAGCATTTTATCTGAGTCATCTCCCCAGCTCAGCTCCTGGATTTTTAATCTGCAGATTCCAGTAAAATGTTCACTTTTATTTAAAACATTTGGGACTCTTTGTTTTTAGATAGGGTGTTACTATGTAGCCCTGGTTGGCCTGAAACTCACTATGTAGACAGCTGGCCTCAAACTTGCAGAGATCCACCTACTGCTGCTGCCTGAGTGCTAGGATTAAAGGTGTTTGCTACCAGGCCTGGCTATTTGTACTTAGTTTTCATAACTTGAAACAGAAGTGTTCAGACAATACAAACAGGCTATAACAACAGCTGAGTATACCTTGGTAGACACTAGACACTGCAACTAATCACCTTTCTGTGCCCACACCGAGGACTCCAAACCTGTATCCTCATCACTACAGAAGGTCACCAAGACTAAAAACTGTTGTTAGTGGTTTTGCTCTTTGATCTTTTGGGGGACCCACCACCCAGCTCCCAAATAAATACACACGGAGGCTTAATCTTACTTATAAATGCCTGGTCTTAGCTTGGCTTATTTCTAGCCAGTATTTCTTATCTTAAATTACCCCACCTACTTTTTGTCTCTGGACTTTTTCCTTTTCTTCTGTATATCTTACTCTCACCCATGGCTGGCTGTGTGGCTAGAAGGCTGGCCTCTACCATCCTCCTCTCCTTGTTCTCTTCCTCTTTCTTCTTATCCTTCCAGGTTTCTCCTATTTATTCTCTCTGCTTGCCAGCCCTGCCCATCCCTTTTCCTGCCTTGCTACTGGCCATTTAGCTCTTTATTAGACCATTAGGTGTTTTACACAAAGTAACACATCTTCACAGAGTTAAACAAATGCAATATAAAGGAATGCAACACATCTTTGCATCATTAAACAAGTGTTCCACAGCATAAAGAGATGTAACACACCTTAGAATAATATTCCACAAAGGAAAGGCGCAAAGCTACACAGAGAAACTCTGTCTTGAAAAAACCAAAAAAAAAAAAAAAAAATAATCATGAATGAAGAACCAAGGTAAGGGTTAAAGAAGTGATGTTTCTTACCTTTCAATTTCATTTTGTTTTTTTTCCTTATGTGCATGCATGTCTGTGCATGTTTGTATGTTGGGCGCATGTATGTGTGACAATGTGTGGTACAAGCATGTGAAAACAGAAGACTGACATCAGTTGTCTTCCTTGATTGCTCACATATTACGGGAGGGTCTCTCAGCTGAACCAAGAGCTTGATACACAGACAGGGCACCATGCCCACTAAGTATTTCTGTGGATTCTGGGCATTCAAACTCCATTTCTCACTGAAGCATCTCCCCAGCTATATATATTACTTAATATTAAAAAATAAAATAAAATAAAAAAAAATAAAAGCCGGTGGTGGTGGCACACGCCGGTAGGATTTGCTGAAGGAGGCGGAAGCAGGAGGATCACGAGTTCGAGGCCAGCCTGGGCTACACATTGCCGGGCGGTGGTGGTACACGCCTTTAATCCCAGCACTCGGGAGGCAGAGCCAGGCAGATCTCTGTGAGTTCGAGGCCAGCCTGGGCTACCAAGTGAGTTCCAGGAAAAGCGCAAAGCTACACAGAGAAACCCTGTCTCGAAAAAACCAAAAAAAAAACAAAACAAAAAAAAAAAACTTCTTATTCTTTTAGATAGGATAAAAGAGGGAAATTGTGTGGGCAAATAGTAGAATTCTGGTTATAACTCAAATTTCCACTAATAAGTTCTAATCAGGCTAATCCTGCATCTTTTTTTGTTTGTTTGTTTTGTGTTTCTTTCTTTCCCTTTTTTTTTGGTGACAGGGTTTCTTTGTGTAGCTTTGTTTGTCCTAGAACTCACAGAGATCCACTTGCCTCTGCCTCCTGAGTGCTGGGATTAAAGGTTGGGCCACCATCAGCCACCACCGGCCACCACCACCCAGCGGTTCCTGCATCTTACCTGTCCCCAGTACACACACTGCAGAGATACATGTGAATGAGCTTGACTCTGGGAACCATTTCACAAGCACATGTTCAACAAAACATTATCTGGGCCAGCAGGGTAACTTAACAGTCAAGCACTTGCCACACAAGCCTGATGACCAGAGTTTGAGCTCCAGAACCCATGTAGATGTGAAAGGAGAAAGCTGATTCTGCTAAGATATCCTCTGACCTCACAAGCTCACCGATACACATCATACACATACAAGGAATAACAACAGTAACAATAATAACAAATTAAAAGCATTATTTCGTACCTAATTTTGTATCTAATATAGATAATGTTGGTCAATGACACCTCAGTAAAGTGTGGAGTGGGGAGACTGAAAAGAGGAACCTGGAACTTACCTCATAGTGTTCATATTCAACGAGATTAAATGCGTTGAAATTAAAGAAGCCGAACTGCATTGCCTAAAATACCAAAGAAAACTTTTAAGAACAAAGGTGTAAATAAAAGGCCAGTTTCCTACCCAATTTTCTACTAAGCACCAGGAAATGTCCTAGCAAGTATTACTGTACTCATGTTGAGCATTTTCTAAGGATGTGGGAGTTTTGTTCACCTATTTGTTGCTGGGCCCCTATACCACACTCTCAGCCCTAAAACTGTGTAACAAAGCAATTGTGACCCACTTATTTTTATATAAAACTTTGTAACAAATTAATTGCTGTCCAAATTACCCTGCTGAACTCAAAGTCCGGTGCCTGGAAGGAAGTTACTGTACTGTTGGTACAGGATGGGAACTTGGACCTGCATGTGCTAAGCGGACACTGCCAGAGTAGCATCCCAGCCCTACAGTTACTGTATTGTAGATATATAAACAAAACTTGGAGGAAAAAAAGAACTCAACTTTTTCTTTTAAATCAGACACACTCATAACTAATACTGTATCTAGAACCAAATTACTTAACTCTCTTACTTGTGTCTTATTTTTGTGATGCTGGGGTTGAACCCTTGGCCTCTCCCATGCTAAACAAGTTCTCAATCAACTGACTGACAACCCCAGCCTGTTCCTGTCTCCTGTCTGTGCCTTTTCCATCCTGTTCATGCACAGAAGCAATGAGAAATTCAGAATGAGCTGTTTATTGGTTTGGGGTCACTTTAATGTTAACTGGAAATGGAGTACTTCTGACCTTACACATCTCTTCTGAAGAAATTCTAACAGAGCTGTGTAGAACAACACCTTATCTTCTCCAGACACTCACCTTCTTTACTGCATGAAAACAGTCCAGGAGTGTAATATAGAAACTGCAGCTTCCGTAGGCAGCGTCTCTGAAATTCCCAAAGTGTTATTCTGTTAATGCTCTACAGCATACTCACCCCAAGACAAAGCTGACTAGAATTCAATGTCCAATGATCTCTATAGCACAGTTATACAAGAATATTCAAATTTAACTGGATAACTTTTTTCTAATTCTTTTATTTATTTATTTATTTATTTATTTATTTATTTATTTATTTATTTAGCTTTATTTTATGTACATTAGTGTCAGATCCCCTGGAACTGGAGTTCCAGACAGTTGTGAGCTGCCATGTGGTTGCTGGGAACTGAACCGGGGTCCTCTGGAGAGCAGCCAGTGCTCTTAACCATTGAGCCAACACTCCAGCCCCCTTTCTAATTCTTAAGGGTCAAAATTCCAATAAAATCACAAGAGCAAAAGCATCTAAACCTTTGGTAAAACCACTCCACACCTGAACAAAAGCATAATTAGCCAACAGGTGGTGCCACTCAAGTATCATACCAGCTGTATTCATCAATGCAAAGAGCTGAACTCTCAAAGTGCAGCAGTGTAAGGACTCTGATGGCAACCGTTGACTACTACCACTGACCTCCTAATGTGACTGACAATTCTTCAACCCAGCTAAAGGCATACTGATTCAACCTTGCAAAGAATTCTCAAATAATTTCTTTAAGAATTATCATGGCTCAAGGCATGCCCTACTTAAGTCCCACCTCACACTATCTGAACACACATGCTTGCTTCATGAATACCCTGACCTAAGTCATTAGGAACCATCCTCAATTGCTCTTCCACTTTATTCATTGAGACAAGATCTCTCAGCAAACCCAGAGGCCACCAATATGACTGACCTTGCTAGCCTAGCTTGCTCTAGGGATAGATACACTGTCTGTCTTTGCTTTCTAAGGCAGGAATTACAGGCAGGCTGTCATTTCCACCCAGCATTTGTGTATGGGCTGTGTAGAATCTAAACTCTGGTCCCCAGGCCTGTGTAGCAAGTGCTATAACTACTGAGCCATCCCCTCAAGATGCATACTAGATGATCCCAGACACATGAAGTTCAAAAGCAAACAGGCCTAAGTGACAGCAGAAAGGTAACAAGAGAGATCTCTGAGAGGATGGTAACTGACTGCGGAGGGCAGGAGGGATTCTTCAGGGGTAAGAGCCATGTTCTATATCCCAAAGTGTGGCCGTCACACTACATGTGTAATACTTAGCTGTACAATTCAGATTAGTGTTTTGGGCTGGGGTGCAGGCTCAGTGATGTGTACTTGCGTAATGCTTGAGTTCAATTCCTAAGCATGGCACACATCCATGTGCACATGCACACATATGTATGCAATGTTTGGTTTTCTAACATTAGTGCTGTCTTTCCAAATTGTATGTATCAACTTTTAAAAAGGAGAAAGGGCTATGAATACTGAGCAAACACTGAATGAGGGAAAGCACTATGGTTTGTTTGTTTTTATGTGTATAACCTCTGCAAGTAGTTAGTACTATAGTTTCTATCTTCAGAGTACAAACTTAAGTCTGTAAAGGAGACAGCAACAAGCAAAGCTGAGAGTCAGTTCTCTGATAACCAAAGCATGCTATTAATGACCACAAGACAGGCATAGTAGTGCATTCCTAGAACCCTAGCATTTGGGAAGTGCAAACAAAAAGGATCAGGGAAGAATGCAAACTTTATCCCAAACAAAGAGAAGAGAGAGACACACTTACAAAAAGTACAACAAAAACTAAGAAGGCAGAGTATTTCTATAGACTAGAGTAAGACAAGTATACTCCTTTAGACTGCTTTTTCTCACTAAGACAGAGAAAAAATGACATAATTTAAGAAGAAATCATAGGCTACTAGGTGTGGTGTCACACACCTTTAATTCCAGCACTTGAGAGGCAGAGGCTGGAGGAACTTTGTGAGTTTGAGGTGGTCTGGTCCAGGACAGCTAGAGCTGTAGAGACCCTGTCTCAAAAAAAGAAAGAAAGAAGAAGCAGAAGGAGGAAGAGGAGGAGGAGGAGGAAGAAGAAGAAGAAAGAAGAAAGAAGAAGAAAGAGGAGGAGGAAGGAAGAGGAAGAAGAGGACTGGGAGGAGGAGGAAGAGGAGGAGGAGAAATAATCATAGGCCAGGCATGGTGGCACACACCTTTAGTTCCAGCATTCAGGAGGCAGAGGTGAGCAGATCTCTTGAGTTTGAGGCCAGCCTCGTCTACATAGAAAGTTCCAGGTCAGCAAGACATACATAGTAAGAGCCTATCTCAGAAAATAAATAAATAAAATAAAGATATAATGAGAGAAAAGCAAATTAGAACTACCTAGGGAGGCCACAGTAGGAACTGGAGTTGAGGCTGTTTGTGCTACAGTCTAGCAAGGAAGTAAGCCCATTTGCATTTTGGGTCCTTGTGTTGTAAGCTGTGAGAATAGCAACAAGTGATTAACACTTTGGAGAATTCTGGGGAGCAAGGTCACCATTGTGCAACAGCAGCAGATCTAAATGTTTGCCTCTCAGGGATCACAGATAGAAGAAATGCTTCTAACAGACACAAACAGTTGCTCTTACAAGTTAAGAAGATGAGTGACTTACTTCAGCTCAGTGCCTTTCTCTCTTCCTTGTGGTGGTATTGTGTTCCCCGAAATATTGTGCACCCTAATAAACTTATCTGGGGTCAGCCACAATATTAAACATAGAGGATAGGCAGTGGTAACACATGCCTTTAATCCCAGCACTTGGGAGGCAGAGCTAGGCAGAAATCCATGTGTTCAAGGATACAGCCAGGCATGGTGACTCACGCCTTTAATCCCAGGGGGTGATGGTAGAAGGCAGAAAGGTATATAAGGTGTGAGGGATCAGAAACTAGAAGCATTTGGCCTGGTTAAGCATTCAGGCTTTTGAGCAACAGTTGAGCTGAGGACCATTCTGGATGAGGACTGAGGGGCCTCCAGTCTGAGGAAACAAGACCAGCTGAGGATCCAACGAGGTGAGGTAGCTGTGGCTTGTTCTGGTTCTCTGATCTTCCAGTTCACCCCAATACCTGGCTCAGGTTTGATTTTATTAATAAGAACTTTTAAGATTCCTGCTACAGTTCCTACCCACCTCAAATCACAGAACATTTGGGATAGTCCGTGAGGCAACAAGGAAGGGGCATTCTAGCTCAGCCATGGCTCTCCACCACTATATCACTGAATTCTGAACAATGCCAAAACAATGGAAGCCCTGTTTCAAGGAGTAGAGAGGGTTCCACAGAGAAACCTGAGGAAGAAACTGCCTTCAGTTAGGGAGACACTCTAGAGTTTATCTACAAGATGCCATATTCATCAGCTTACAGCTTTTTAAACATTTTTTTCTTTAAAATTCTTTCAAGACAATCACACTGTAGGTTGGAGGTGAGGCTGCTGTCCACTCAGAGGAGGAGCATTGCCACCTGCCACCCTCACACACAGCTGCCTGACAGTCTGCGGTGGGTCTACATCAGCAGCCACACCTGCACCTCTGCTGGCCATACTCCTGGGGAAAGGGGTCAAGTGCTGCCCCAGAAAGTTCCTCCTGTGAAGTAGGGGAACTCCCAGGTGGGTTGCATGGGAGCCTGGGTTACTGGGCACAGTACCATTAGGATTCTCCCCTGGCTACATCACAGCTTGTTTCTCAGCCAAGAAAGTCCTGCTCCACCGCTATCATTTCTAGGGTCAGAAAGAAGGTAAAGTCAGGAGACATTTGAGACTCTGAGAACAGGAGTGGGGATAGGGAAGTCACTGGCATCCAGCAAAGAGGTCAGAAGTGACAACATTCCAAAGGTGTCACTGCCAGGACTCCTGGATCTATGGTGTCATGCCACGTAACATACCTTCCTGTCAGGACTTACTCCCCCCCCCCCCAAGAATTACCACCAAAAAGTTCCTGGTAAGGGTATGATTAAATAGATCTACCACATTACCTGTACACTTATAGTAATGGTAATAAAAACTGCATATTGGTGTAAAAACAGGTTGACCAAGGGAATCAAATCAAAGACCCAGACTTAAATCCACACACCTATGGACACTCGATTTTTCACAAAGAAGCCAAAATTATACAATGGAAAAAAGAAAGTATTTTCAACAACTGGTGCTGGAATAACTGGATGTCAGCCTGTAGAAGAATGCAAATAGATCCACATCTATCACCCTGCATAAAACCTCAAGTCTAAGGGGATAAAAGACCTCAAGACACACTGGGCCTGAGAGAAAAGAAAGTGGAAAATAGCCTTGAATGCATTGGCACAGGAGACAACTTCCTGAACAGAACACAAACAGAGTAGGCACCAGGCTCAACAATTAATAAATGGGACCTCAAGAAACTGAAAAGCTTCTGTAAAACAAAGGATATTGTCAACAGGACAAAAAGACAGCCAACAGAATGAGAAAAGATCTTCGCCAACCCCACATCTGACAGAGGATTGATCTCCACAGTATATAAAGAACTCAAGAAACTAGACATCAAAATACTGAACAGTCCAATTAAAAAATGGGCTAAAGAGCTAAACAGAATTCACAAAACAAGAATCACAAATGGCTGAAAGACATTTAAAGAAATGCTCAACATCCTTAATCATCAGAGAAATGCAAATCAAAACGACTCTGAGATACCACCTTACACCTGTCAGAATGGCTACGATCAATGACAGTCAATGTTGGAGAGGATGTGGAGCAAAGGGAACACTCCTCCACTGTTGGTGGGAATGTAAACTTGTACAACCACTGTGGAAATCAGTATGGCGGTTTCTCAGAAAATTAGGAATCGAACTACCTCAAGACCCAGCCATCCCACTCTTGGGCATATACCCAAGGAATGCTGATTCATACCATAAAGATACATACTCAGCTATGTTCATAGCAGCACTATTTGTAATAGCCAGAACCTGGAAACAACCTAGATGCCCATCAACGGAAGAATGGATGACAAAAATGTGGTACATATACACAATGGAGTACTACTCAGCAGAGAAAAACAATGAAAGCATGAAATTTGCAGGCAAATAGATGGAACTAGAAAAAAATCATCCTGAGTGAGGTAACCCAAACCCAGAAAGACAGTCATGGTATGTACTCACTCATAAGTGGATTCTAGATATAAAATAAAGAACAATCAGACCACAACCCATAGAACCATGGAGGCTATATATATAGCATGGAGGTCCCTAGGACGACTGTGGCTTATAATAAATTTCAGTTTTACTCAATTATTGAAAAAAAATAGCCAAATGAATGGAAACACATGAACTATGAACCAAAGGCTGAGGGACCCCCAACTGGATCAGGCCCTCTGAATAGGTGAGACAGTTGATTGGCTTGATCAGTTTGGGAGGCAACTAGGCAGTGGGACCAAGTCCTGTGCTGACTGCATGAATTAGCTGTTTGAAGCCTGGAACTTATACAGGGACACTTGGCTCAGTCTGGGAGGAAGGGACTGGACCTGCCTGGACTGAGTCTACCAGGTTGATCGCAGTCCTGGGGGGGGGGGGCAGGATTTGCCCTGGAGGAGGTGGGAATGGGGGGTGGAGGTGGGGGGGTGGACTGGGGGTAAGAGGAGGGGGTGGGAGGGGGGAGAATAGGGGAACCCGTGGCTGATATGTAGAACTGAATGGTATTGTAAAATAAAATAAAAGAAAGAAAGAAAAAAAAATGAGGTACAGATTTAAACAGAGAACTCTCAACAGAAGAATCTCAAATGACCGACAAACATTTAAAGAAATGTTCAACATCTTTAGCCATCAGGGAAATGCAAATCAAAATGACTCTAAGATTCCATCTTACACTTGTCAGAATGGCTAAGATAAAAAATACAAGTGATAGCTCATGCTGGTGAGGATATGGAGCAAAGGGAACTACTGGTGGGAGTCCAAACTTGTACAGCTACTTTGGAAATCAATATGGCAGTTTCTTAGAAAACTGGGAATCGATCTACGTCAAGACCCAGCTATACCACTCTTGAGAATATACCCAAAGGATGCTCCATCTTACCACAAAGACACTTGCTCAACTATGTTCACAGCAGCATAGCCAGAAACTGGAAACAACCTAGATGCCCCTCAAGCGAAGAATGGATAAAGAAAATGTGATACATTTACATGATAGAGTATTACTCAGCTGTTAAAAACAATGGCATCATGAAATTTGCAGGCAAATGGATGGAACTAGAAAAAAAATCATCCGGAGTTATCTTGAACCCAGAAAGACAAACATAGTTGTACTCACTGTATAAGTGATATCAGCTGTAAAGTAAAGGATAACCATGCTACAATCCACAGACCCAACTCAGAGAAGCTAAATAACAAGGAGGGCTCAAGTGGGGATGCTTGATCTCCCTGGGAAGGGGAAATAGAATAGATTTTGCAGATGGTCTAGGGGCAGGTAGGGATGGGAATAGGAGGATCAGGTTAGGGTATGGGGGTAAGGATGGAGGTGGAGGGGGAGGGGAGGGGGAGGGGAAGAGTACTGGAAGAGACGACTAGAAAACGGGGTGAGCATTTCAGGGTGAGGTAGAAACCTAGTGCAATGTAAACTCCCAAGAATCTACAAGGGTTGACCCTAAGACTCCTAGCAACAGTAGATAAGTAGCCTGAACTGATCATCTCCTATAAGCAGGCAACACTTCCAGTGGAGGGATTGGAATATCAACCCAGCAACATAACCTTCGAACTACAATTTGTCCTGCCTACAAGATGTGCTAGAGTAAAGAAGGAGCAGAAATTGTGAGAATGGTCAACCAATGACTGGTCCAGCCTGAGACCCATGCCAGGAGAAGCCCACACTTGACACTGGAGCACCAGGATTCAGAGGCTGGATAACTGATAGACCTAGAATAGAACCAAACACGAATGGGGGGAAGGGGGGAGAGTCAATGTAATGATGCCTAATGATATTCAGCTATACTTATAGATTGGTGCCTAGCCCAATTAACATCAGAGAGGCTTTATCCTGCAACTGGTAGAAACAGATACAGAGACCCACAGCCGAACATTAGGCGGGGAATCCTGCAGAAGTGGAGGGGGGATTATAGGAGGGGGGTCAAGAAAACCCACAGAATCGACTAACCAGGGCTCACCAGGGCTTACTAAGACTCAACTGACAACCAGGGAGTCTGCATGGGACTGACCTAGGCCCTCTGCATATTTGTTACAGTTGTGTAGCTTTGTCTTCCTGTGGGACTCCTAACAGCGGGAGCAGCGGCTGTCTCTAACTCTTTTGACAGACTTTGGGACCCTATTCCTCCCACTGGGTTGCCTTATCCAGCCTTAATATGAGGAGAAGTTCCTAGTTTTACTTTAACTTGATATGCCATATTTGGTTGATATCCACGGGAGGCCTGTCCTTTTCTGAATTGAAATGGAGGAGTGGATGAGGGGGATGAGAGGTGGTAGGGGGACTGGGAGAAGAGGAGGGAAAGGAAACTGTGGTTGGGATGTAAATAATTAATTAATTAAAAAATCATTTAAGAAAAATAAAGAAAAAGAATTATCACCAAAAAGCTCCTGGTAAGGGTCTGATCATTACCTATACATTTACCTGAAAGGGATATAGGCTGTATCTCCAAAGATTAGTGTTCTATATGCGTCTTCTGGAGTCCTTCCCAAATATATAACCTATATTTGGAAAGAAAAGAAAAGGGCAATTTACTTCTAAATGACACAGTTCTGTCACCAAGAAGCAATTTTTACACAAGCTCTAGCCAATTAGCAGAACCAAGTTCTCAGGCTCCAGGATCCTATCAGTGAGTTAATTGTTTCAACCTGCCAGAGAGTGCTCCCCGCCGCCACATGAACGCTGAGTGCACCAACACTTCAAACAACCTGTGCTAAGAAGTGTAGCGCTTTAAAGACACATTTTCCAGATCTAGGTGTTTGAGTAACATGTTTTAATTCTCCTTCCTGAATATCCTCAAAAGTGAAAGTGGAGCTGGGGAGAGGAGTGGGAGGAGGTGGTAATCCAAAAGCCGGACTGACAAATCTTATTTACTTGTTATTATTATCATCATTATCATTGTGTGTGAATATCCCCATCAGTACTACTACCTTTGGAACTGACATGGTAGAAAGGAGAAAACCAAAGATCAAACTCAGATCCAAAGACTTATGCCTTGCTGGTCCCAAACTATTTTTTAAATTAATTAATTTATTTTTATGCTATAAGTGTTTTGCCTTTGAGTATATGTGTGCACCATGTACATGCAGTACTGAGGAAGCCAGAAGAGGGTGTTGGAGTTACATAAAATTGTGAGCCGCCACATAGGTGCTGGGAATTGAACCCAGATCACCTGTAAAATCAGCTAATGAGCCACCTCTCTAGTTCTCCCACTTCATTATAATACACACACACACACACACACACACACACACACACACACACACACACACACACACACAGTGCTCTTAACCTCTGAGCCATCTTTCCAGCCCCTAATTACAAGCTTCTTATCTCCAGCACTTAATACTACATGTGGAAGTTGTTTTCAAGGCTGGAGGCACTCTGAAGTGAAGGTCTTATCTTCCATCACTTAATTCCTGGTTCAAACATAAATGAATGGACTTTGAAGCTCTGTTGTGTTGAACTCAATGTATTTATGATAGTAAGGAACACTTACAATAGTTCATAAGTCATTAATTTAAATGTAAGTCTACCACTGGATTAAAAGCAATTATTTAAGAAAAAATAGTAACAAAGCCAGACATGGTAGTGCATGATTTCAGTCCCTGTACTCAGGAGGCAGAGAGTTGGATCTCTTGAGCTCAAGACCAGCCTGGTCTATAGAGAGAGTTCCAGGACAGCCAGGCCTCCATAGAGAAATAAATAAAACAAGACAAAAAAGGATTAAAAGACCAAAGCTGGGAAAGGGATTCATTAGGTAAAGTGATTACTATGCAAGTATGAGAACTCCAAGTCAGATCCCCAGGATCCATGTGAAAGAAGAACACAGCAGGCAGTGCAGTTCTGTAACTGCAATGCTGGGGAGCAGAAGACAGGATTTCTGAAGTCCAGTGGCCACAATAGACTGGCCAAACTGATGAGGCTCAGGTTCAGTGAAAGATCCTGCCTCAAACAATGAGGTGGAAAATGATGGAGGAAGGCACACATGTCTACCTCTGGTCTCTACACACACACACACACACACACACACACACACACACACACACACACACGCACAAACGCACGCACGCACGCACGCACGCACGCACACACACACACACACACACACACACGCACGCACACAAAGTCAACAACAAATGAATAAATCTAGCAAGAATCTTTTAAGCATAAACCTATATCTTAGAACTAATGATAAAGATTTGATAGCTTCCAGAGGACACTTTAACTATTTTCTGTTTTAACAGTTATAAATGGACTGTCTTCCCAATGTCTGAACTGTTTCTTGCTAGAATTTTATTCCATTTACTCTCAAAAGACCACATACTATAACTGTAATGGTAAATCTTCACTATCAACTTGACTGGGTTTGGAATCATCTAGAAGACACATCACCTCTGTATCTGAAAGCATTTCTAGAGAGGTTTAACTAAGATAAAAGACTTGCCCTCCATGGGCTGAGGTTTTTGAGTAAATAAAAAGGGCAAAGTGGGGACTAGACAGGATTCCCTGCCCTGAGTCCTTGTCAGCTGAGAAGTGAAGAATCCCAGCCACACCCCATCATGAACTACATACACCTCGATGGACTGAACTCTCTTCAACCATGAGCCAAAATAAATCCTTCTATTATTGTTTTTGTTATGTAATTAGTCGCAGCAATGGGAAAATCATACACTAACAGAATGTTCAAACATTTACTTATCTTCAGTAGCATTATGAAAAAGTCTAACATAACATCAATCAATCCCAAGAACAAAGAAATGTATTCTTTTGTGTATGGGGGGGGCGTTGGTTTTTCGAAACAGGGTTTCTCTGTGTAACAGCCCTAGCTATCCTGGAACTAGTTCTGTAGATTGGGCTGGCCTCGAACTCAGAGATCTGCCTGCCTCTGCCTCCCAAGTGCTGGGATTAAAGGTGTGTGCCACCACCGCCCAGCAGAAATGTTTCTTAAATCTTACCCATACATCATCAAGTTTTCAAGTACAACAACCAATCTCAGGGATATTATCTAGGCTTTCACTCACTCACTGACTCATTCTTACACATACATCTTTTAAGCAGATAATAACTATTTATTCTATTTATTTAGGAAAACAAGATATCACTACTTCATAAAAACTATAAATTAAAAAAAAAAAAAAACAACTCCAGCATATGTTAAAAAGACATCTCATTCCTGTTGTGCTGCTTTGTTCTGTTAGCTTACAGGACCTGGAATTGCCTGTGAAGAGAGCCTTGCTAAGGGCATGTCTATGTGGGATTATTCCAATTATTAACTTACAGCAAGACCTAGCCCATTATGGATGACACCAATTCCCTAGGCAGAGGATCCTGAACAGTGAAAGGAAGAAAGCTAGCTGAGAGCAAGCAGATAAGCAAGAATATATGCATTTGTTTTTCTCTTAATTGTGGATGCGATTTAAGTTCCTGCCTTGACCTCCCCTCAATAATGGACTGTAACTTGCAATTTTAAGTCAAATCTCTTCTAATTTGCTTGTTGAGATATTTTATTACAACAGACATGAAACTCTTACGATCTCCAAGGTGTCTCCTGTCTCTTGCTAAGATTAACCAGTCCTTTAATGTGGACCTGGGATGGCTTCCACAGGCCTGCATCATATTAAAGTTTGGTTCTCAAGCCTGGCAATAGTGACACACACCTTTAGTGCCAGCACTCAGGAGGCAGAGGCAGATGGATCTCTGAGTTCGAGGCCAGCCTGGTCTACAAAGCAGATGCCAGGAGAGCCAGGACTGTTACACAGAGAACCTCTGTCTCAAACAAACAAAACAAAAGTTGGGTTCTCAGCTTGCTGCCATAGAGAAGGAGGCAAAAGGGTTTATGTCATTGAGGGTACAGCCTTTAAGGAGACTTTGGGACTTGGCAGTGTCTTCTTTAGTTCTGAACAGACACGAGGTAGCACCTTGTTTCACTGTCCTAACAACCGTCCCCTCATCACAGGCCCCAAAGCTCCAGCACCAACTGACCATAGGCATAAAGGCAAAGCCACAACCCACAGTGAAACTCTCCTCATTACAAGGTACAGTCTCAGGTATGTTTCAGTACTGGAAAGTTGACTAACACCAGATAATTCTAATAAAGTTTTATCTTTTCTCTATTCTACTTAAAAAAAAAAAAAAAAAAAAAAAAAGTCCCTTAAACCAAAACCCCAAACTCAATTTAAAAACCCCGCCACAATGACTGCTTCCTATGGATCATCTGCTCATTGGTACAGACAAAACGGCAAGTACCAACTGAACAAGGGAAAAGTGACTTTAAAACACATTTCCTGTGACACAAACTTAGGGGGCATTGCAGGGTTTGAAGATGTGGGCTGGAGAGATGGCTCAGTGGTTAAGAGCACTGGCTGTTCTTCCAGAAGTCCTGAGTTCAATTCCCAGTAACCACATGGTGGCCCACAACCATCTGTAGAGAGATCTGGTGTTCTCTTCTGGCGTCCATGCATACATGCAGGCAGAACACTGTATACATAATAAATACATAAACAAATAATCTTTTTTAAAAATGTACGATTAAAAAAAAAAAGATGCAAGCATTAAGCTGGGCTGCCACATGAAATCCTTAACTACTTGCCTCCAAAACAAAATAAAACCCAGGGGTCCCCTATATGCTCGTTTTCTTAAATTTTTTTTAAAATCAAAATCAGGTTATCGTTGCCCTCAAAACAGGGCCTTGTCACTGTTTTGGATACAGAGCCTGTTGGCTGCAACATATGAGAACTAGAAACTGTCAATGCATTCTTGGAGCCTCTTCAACCCATGAATTGCAACTTCCCAGTGGCCTTCTAGAAGTCAGATGATTTTGACTATGGGGTGGTAGGCCATCGATTTATGGTTGAAAAATACAATTCTGTGCTAGGCTTTGCAACTGTGTTAGTTAGCGTTCCATCCAACAGGTGGTTGGCCTGGAACTCTCACTGGGAATTGAACTCAGGACTTCTGGAAGAACAGCCAGTGCTCTTAACCACTGAGCCGTCTCTCCAGCCCACATCTTCAAACCCTGCAATGCCCCCTAAGTTTGTGTCACAGGAAATGTGTTTTAATCATCCTATATGGGGTAGGGTGGGGGTGGGGTTACTTTGGTTCAATTTGGGGAGGTTTAGCCCATAGTCTCTGGGTCCTTTTGTTCTCTCTTTGTGGTAAAAAGCCTTGGTGGATATGTGTGAAGAGCCCAAAGCAATGGGAAACTGGTGATGCCACCCACCTTCTGAGTCATAGCAGAGACTCATGGACATTCTGACTAACCTAGGATAAGGCAACATTCTTCTTTCAGATAGGACAGTTATCCCCTTTTCATGTAACAAGAGGGTGACAATCATAGCTACTATTTTATTGTAACTATCTGTTCGTTCATCATTCATTCATTCATAGATAAAAGTTCACCATGTAGCCTGGTGGTTGGCCTGGAACTCTCTATATAGACCAGCCTGGCCTCAAACTCAGAGATCCTCCTGTCCTCTGCCTCCTGACTGCTGGGATTAAAGGCTCCTGGCTCACTGCAACTTTTTTTTTTTTTTTAAAGATTTATTTATTTATTATGTATACAGCATGTATGACTGCAGGCCAGAAGAGGGCACCAGATCTCGTTACAGATGGTTGTGAGCCACCATGTGGTTGCTGGGAATTGAACTCGGGACCTCTGGAAGAGCAGTCAGTGCTCTTAACCTCTGAGCCATCTCTCCAGCCCTTCACTGCAACTTTTATTAGTGATCAAATTAGACCTCATGCTATAAAACTCCTGAATACATAAGACACTTCAGAAGAGATCTCCTGAAGGTTACAAGAATTATAATAAACAGAACTATCAAGAAAAAAAAACTAAGACATTGTATTCCTTAATGAATCACTCGAACAAATATATAAAACTAAAGTACCCATAAGTCAGTGGGATGAGAGAGCTGGATTTGCTGTGTATCCATGTGCACATGTGCATATACACATAATTCAAACAAGCTAAACAAAATCCTGAGAACCTTCTTTCAGAATTTCTCTAGCTTTCCAAGACCTTCTTTATATAAAACTATATACATTTTTTCTTAAACATCAATTTAAGGTAATTTTTATTCTGCCAGACTGTAGCTTCATGGTTTCTTTAAATACCAAAATAGTAATGCCCTGATTTCCTTCTAAACTTCAAAAGAAAAACAGCCTTTAATTCATTAAAAAAACTGTGGGTTAGTATTGGAACACAAGTTCAATTCAAAGAATAGAAGAACAATGCATTTTTTCCCTGTGGGGGTAAGGGAAAACTCCAGATTCCCAATGATGAACTTTAAAAAACTGTAATTTTAAAATCTGTTTGGGAAATGACTATACAGAAATAGATAATGTAAGACTTAATCAGATAAGCTGAAAGAAACTTAGAGGTTTAATCTAAACCTCTGTACATAACTATTAAATATTTGCTAGCAGGCTGGAGAGATGGCTCAGCAGTTAAGAGCACTGGCTGCTCTTGCAGAGAACTCAGGTCAGTTCCCAGTTGGTGGCTCACAACCACTTATAACTCTAGATCCAGGGGATCTGACACCCTCTTATAGCCACCACAAACACTGTGCGCACATGGTGTACATAATTAGATTCGGGCAAGCACTTATTCACATAAAATAAAAACAAATCTTTAAAAAAAAATCTGTTAACATCTGCAGTTTTTGCTTTCATACCTACTTGTGTTTCCGATCAGAAGACCTTACCACGTGAAGCTATTCTCAATGTGGCTGTTAGGAGGAACCCTAAGTGGTTTCTATATTAACACAAATGCTCAGACCAGCAAAAATTATCAAATATCAACATAATTTCATAATATATCACTGTTGGTTATTTGGACACAAGGAATGCATTGGCAAATTCTTCCAGGATATTTATATCAGAAGCTGTGTATACAGAATGTCCACTCAAATGTCATGATGCTATTCTGAAGCCAAGAAACAGATGATTACCAAAAGAAAGATTACACTGTGACAGCCAGATTCCAAGACAGTCCCAAAGAACTTCAGCTCCTTGTATTTCCACCTTTAACCTGCCCTCTCTCACAGTAACCATCACAAATTACAGAAATGACGAGAGTGTGGGGCTGGAGAGAGGGCTCAGTGGTTAGCACCAGCTGCTCTTCCAGAGGACCTAGGTTTTATTCCCAACATCTACTTTGTGATTCAAAATGGCCTGTAACTCCAGTTCCAAGGGATCAGATGCTGTCTTCTGGACTCCGAGGCACAGCACACATGTCATGCAGACGCATGCAGAAAAAAACACTCATACACATGAACAAATAAATAAATACAAGTGTCTAAAATGGAGGGAAAAAAGAATAGCAGAGTAAGACTTCTGAGGTGAGGTCACAGAAAATGCAGCTCTGCCTTGCTTTTCTTTGGATCCCTCATGCTGGGTAAAGCAAACTGTCATTCTGAGAGTGTCTCACCAGATCACATAGTGAACAGTGCCTCCTGCCAAAGTTCAACAGTGACTTGCTGGGGATGTGAATGAGCTATTACTGGAGAAGATCCTCGAGATAACTGAAGACTAGGAGCTTGAGAACCAGACACACCCAAGAGAAACCACTCCCAACTCCTAACCTAAGGAAACTTCAGAGAATACTTGCTGGGAATGTAGCTCAGCAAAGAGTGCTTGTCTAGCATGCACCAAGTCCTGACCTTTGTCTCCAGCACCACACAAAACAGGGCATGGCAAATTCAAGGTAAACCGGGTTACATGACACCCTTTATCAAAGCAAACAAACAAACAAACAAACACCAGATCATTTACTATTGTTTTAAGTCACCAACTCTAGAGGCAACTTAGGCAAAAGTAGGTTATACAGTAGCAAACCCAGTAGTAAGGAAATAACTCAGTTTATAAGACTAGATAAACAAAACAACTGCAAAATTACATGACCATTGCAGAGATATGATATGATCAGTAATTTTTATGCAGCAACAGAAGTCCCAAAGAAAGAATTGAGTACTTGTAGCAAGATGGTACTGAAGGTCAAGGTGCTTGCCACAAAGCCTGACAATCTGATTTTGATCCCCAGTACCTCCATGTGTGTGTGTGTGTGTGTGTGTGTGTGTGTGTGTGTAAAATATACATAATAAAGTATTGTAGGAAATGCTTAAGAAAGACAGTAGGGTTTTTCAAGGTCCTTGTGTAAGGTCCTTTTTAAGTCAAACCACAGCCAGCCAAGAATGGTGGGGTGGTGTGTGCTCAAGAGCGTGTGTGTGTGTGTGTGTGTGTGTGTGTGTGTGTGTGTGTGTGTGTGTGTGTGTGTGTGTGTGTGTGTGGTCCCAACTACTTGGAAGCAGGAAGCCTAAGGACAGGAGCACAAGGCCAGCTTGAGTGGCATGATAAGACTCTGTCTCTGATACAGACAAAAAAAAAAAGATGGGGGTTCCTTCTAGACCACCTCACTACGTCTTTTTTTTTTTTTTTTTTTTTAAGACTTTGATTACAAGTTCTGAGTCCTGTGAGGACCTGTGACACTGGAATACTGGAAGGTGCCCCTAAGTGACAGAAAGACTCAGTGACCTAGAAAAGGCATCCCTACTCTATTAGGTATGGTTTTAATTCTGACAAGCCCAGCCTCTGGCAACAAAAACCCAGCTGAGCATGTGCTTCTTATTTCTGTTCTTATATACACTTTGAAGCTTCATCTGCACACTTAGAGAGGCTCTGATAATGTGTCAAGCCAAACATCACACCAGTCAGAGTTAAGAACAGCAAAAGGCATTTGGATCCCAACAACAAACACAGCCACAGGAGAAACCAATAAACTATTTGCAAATATTCTTTATGCAGAAAATGTCACAATGTTTGCAGCCTTTAAAGGCTCCTGTAACTATTTTCACATGTCAGCCAGATGACACAGTCCTTCATGTGCCAAGAATTTGACTGAATTTAAAAAAAAAAAAAAAAACAACTCCAAATTACCACAATATGTGTACAAAATCAATAAAGGTTCATATTTAGCTGCAAAAAGGTACATAGAATATATGTAATTCACAGACCTACATAAATACTAACAAGAGAAAAATGTCCCAATTATTTTTTTCTTTTTATGTGTATGTGCATGTGGAAGCTGGCAGACAATCTCATGTGTGTCACCCTCCCCCAGGCTTTCCACCTCCTTTGAGACACTGTCCTGTAGCTTACCCATTAGGCTAGAGTGGTGATTAGTAATCCTGTCTCCAAGCCTAACACCATGCCCAATATTTTTACAGGTTCTGGGAATCAAAACTCAAATCCTGAAGTACTTTAGCAATTGAGTCCAGGCACTAACTTGCTTTTTAAAAACTAATCAGATGGTAGCCAGGTATGGTGGCACAGGCCTGTTATCTCACCACTAGGGAAGCAGAAGCAAGAGGATTCAGAGTCTGAAATCAACCTGAGCTACAAAGCTCTGCCCTGCTTCAAAAGGAAACAAAAAATAAAAACATCAGCTGCCCTTACATTTAAATAGCCTTAGCTTGTAAATTACTTTTACTTATATTCATATAGCTGACATTAAGGTCCTTAGTTTAGGTATAGGAACTCTAAGTCTAGAATATCAAAAGCTCTCTACTAGCCAGATGTAGTGGCACATACCAGAGGCCAGCCTGGTCTACAAGGTGTGTTCTAGAACAGTCAGGGCTGTTACACCAAGAAACCCTCCCCACCCAATATATAAGTAGATAGATAGATAGATAGGTAGATAGACAGATGGATGAATGAATGAATGTATGCATGTGTATATGTGTGTATGTGTATGTATGTATATATGCCTCTATCAATGCCAGTTCACAAAAATAAGTGAACTGGCATTGTGTGTAAGACCTGCACACTGGTACTATTTAAAAAAAAAAGGAAAAAAAAATTCTTTTTCCATTTTTTTCCTGAAGTTTCATACATGTAAATAAAATTTTTTAGTCATTTTGGCTTCGTTTTTTTGTTTGTTTGTTTGTTTGTTTGTTTGTTTTTTTGAGACAGGATCTCACTATGTTACCTCACCTGGAACTTGCTATGTATACCAGGCTGGCCTCTAAAAAAGTTAAAAGATCCGCCTGCCTCTGCCTTTCCCAGCTCTTTGATTAAAGGCATGTGCCACCATGCCCAGCACATTTAATTTCTTTAAAAGAAAGACTCCATAAGGTCTTTTTAACATAAAGTCTCATGTAGCCTAGGCTAGACTCCAAGTCCCCTATGTAACTAAGAATGATCGTGAACTCTTGATCCTTCTGCCTCCAATTCCCAAGTGTTAAGGATTATAAGCAAGTACCATCACATCAGGTTTATTCCGATTAGGGACCCAAGGCTTGCTGCAAGCTAGTCAAGAACTCTGCCAACTGAACTATATCCCCAGCCCTGTGAACTCAATTTTTAAACACAGGTGAGGGTGGAGGGCTACAACCATTTAACAATATTCTGTAAGTTACATAACCCTCGAAGGCTGCTCTTCTCCAAAGGTGGCATTAACTGCTCATCCTGGGTCACTCTGCTTGTAACTGACAGGAGGCCACTGCTCAGCCCTTATTTACAGACAAGAAACCATCACACATGCTCAAAGGGTCAAAGTTAATACCACTCAGCCAGTATCCTAGGGGCCACAGTGTCTGGGGTGCTTACTAGAAAGGACAGAGAAAGCCTCATGAGCTGGGAGCAGCAAGTGCCTCCACCCTGGCACTGCTGAGGGCTGGCTGCTATGTTTACAGTTGCCTGGTTGCTCTCTCTGCCGTTTTTAATACCCAAGAAGGAGGTTTACCCAGGAGTGTTTACAGAGCCTGTTACCATCCCATCTGGTTCCACCCCATGGTCTGCACTGCTGGCTGAACTGCAACCTGACCCTCAGCCTCCACCTATCCTGTCCAATCCCTCTGCCGGGCAGCCACCTTAACTGGGTACTGAGAGTCCAAAATAATGAAATCCCTTAAAAAGTGGACCAGAGGGTCCAAAAGTCCACCACTAAATAAAGTCCTAAAAGTTCTCAGTTTGACCGCTAAGGCAATCTCAGACTGTGTGGGATTCTACTCACAGACTTCTAAGCTAATATTCTCAGGAATTAATTAGGACCATAATTTTCCATGTGAATGCTTAGGTAAGTTATTTTAAAGACTGTAAGACTGTAAAGACCATTTAAAAAATATAGTGACAAATATTTACCAGGAACCTACAAGTTATCACAATTAGTTCTTCCAGAGTAATTTATTAACCACAGAGGAGAAAAATTTGCAAGCTACAGGGTAAGAAGTCTGCTGTGTCATGGAGTCTACACTCGGAGGCTTTGAATTTATTTTTTACAGAGAAAAATGTTAGAATAGCCGGGAGGTGGTGGCCAGGCCTTTAATCTCAGCACTCAGGAGGCAGAAGCAAGAGGATCTCTGAGTTCAAGGCCAGCCTGGTCTACAAAGTGAGATCCAGGACAGCCAGGACTGCACAACACAATGAAACCCTGTATTGAAAAGCCAACACACAAACAAAAAGAAGTCTTGCCCTCAGAAGTATGTGTGGCCTAGGAGATGACACAGCCTGTAGAAAAGCTGTGCAGGACAGAACGGTAACTGTTTCATTTAAAGACAGCAGGATGGCTCAGTGGGTAAAGGCGCTTGCCACCAAGGCTGAGAGTCTCAGCTTGATCCCTGGGTTCTGGGTGGTAGAAGAAGAGAAATAACGTGGTCCTCTGACCTCCAAACGTGTACCATGGTATGCAAAAGCACGTAAGTACACAAATAAGATAAATAAATGTAGCTCAATGGTAGACACTTAACCAGCATGCATTAAATCCTAGGTTCAATCCCAAATTAAGGGGGGTTGAGAGGAAGGAAGCTTGGGGACTGGGAAGATGGCTCAGTGGTCAAGAAACCTTGTTGCTCTTCCAAAGGACCCAAATTCAGGTCCCAGCACCCACAATGGGCAGCTCACGACCACCTATAATTCCAGTTCCAGGAGATCTTCTGGTTTCTGAAGGTACCAGGCATACACATGGAACAAAATACATACCTGCAGGCAAACATCCATATACATAAATAAATCTTTTTTAAAAAATAGGAAGTTGATGGGCATTTTGTAAAATGTTGAGCAAATATGTTCAAAACCACTGATCCTTGTTTAATAATTTTAAAACAGGAAACTGTTTTAAAATTGTTTTGTAGCTACTAAAAAACATATTTGTTTTGTTTTCTGAGACAGGGTTTCTTTGTATAGCCCTGGCTGGCCTTGAACTTGGGAGATCCACCTTCCTCTATCTCCCAAGTGCTGGGATTGAATGTGTGTATCACCACTGCCTGGCCTAAAAAAATATTTTATTTGTACAACCAGCAATTAAAGGGAAAATGCTATTCACTTTGCCTTTTCCTTAGGAAATTTGGCTTCCAGCTGACCAAAGAGTCTTAGATGGATAAAGGTTTTTAAAAAGATAAAAAAATAAATGGAAGTATTGCTGTGTATAAATGTGTGTGTGTTTATATGTGTATGTGTGCTTGTGTGTATATATGTGCATGTTTATGTGTTTGTATATGTATACATATATAGGTGCCTATGTGTGCAAATGTATATATGTGTATGTATTATCCACATGAGTGTGTGAGTATACACTTGTGTAGTAGACTATTATTTTAAGATGTGTTATTTTTGTTTATGTTGCATTTGTTTAACTCTGTGAAGCTGTTAACATACCTAATGGTCTAATAAAGAACTGAATGGCCAATACTGATGCAGGAGAAAGGATAGGTGGGGCTGGCAGGCAGAATATATAGAGGGAGAAATCTGGGAGGAATAAGAAGAAAGAGATCTAGGAGCCAGAGAATGAGGACTCCAGGGGCCAGCCACCCCGCTACACAGCAAGCCACAGAGTAAGAGTAAGACTAAGCCTCCGTGTACAATTTATTTGGGAGCTGGGTGGAGGGCCCCCCAAAAGAATAAAATACCAACACCACACCTGTGCACATATATGCAGAGGACAGAGGAAGACATCATGTGTCTCCTGTATTGCTCTCTAACTTACTTCCTTGAGACAGGGTCTCTCACTAAACTGGAAACTCATTTGTCTCCATTTCTCAGTGTCAGGGCTATCTACAGGCACACGATCAGGACAGGCAGCTATGCTCAGTTTGTTTATATGGGTACTGAAGATGTGAGTGCAGATCCTCAGGCTTGGACAGTAAGCATTTTTATCTACTGCTCCATCTCCTCAGTTCTTCTTTGTTCTGTTTCTTGTTAGTTGTTGATTTTCTTTCCTGCAGTGCTGGGGATGGAACTCAGGGTCCCTTGCATACTAGGCCACGTGTTCAATCTACCACTGAGCTGGAAATTCTTTCCATATTTTTGGTTTTGTTTCAACATTACTGCTCAAGCTTTACTACCTCCAAATTTCAACAACTCTAGAAAAAGTTATCAAGACTTCAGTTCACAGGGGTTAGCACTCATCTCTATAGTACTTTAACCAGAGAACTAAATTGGCTTTAAGCAAAAGAGGCCTTGATCACTGAGGTGTTTTATCTTCTGAAGTGTCTTTATCACATGTCAACACTCTTTCCTTCTATGAATAACTTTCTTTTCTTGGAAGTCTTTCTCTTGCTTCCCCACCAAGTATTATAACCACTCCAAGCTCCCCTATTCGCCCACCCACCATGGCCTCAAAGGCACCCGTCACAGCCACACACTAATCCTCCCACAAACTAGCTTTTATCTGAGCGGAGTAATAAACTCGGTGAATATCCAAATCTATCCAGCTTTCCCTAGCAAATTCTTAACCATGGAATCAGCATTGACGTGCAAGGGTAAACCTCTCAGAGGAATTCTAAAACCAGATATATTAACTATGAAAACATAAAGATAAACCAGGCCTGTGTGTCCATACAGGTTGCTAATACAACCATTTGCAAAGTCAACAGTGCATCGGATTGTGATCAAATCCATCAAGACATTGTCCATAAATACAAGAAGTTATCTTTCTCTCTGTGGAAAAATACCAACCCATGTACAGCTTGATGCTAGAACACCTTAGATACTGGAGGCCCTGTGTTTAATCAGAAGAACTACCAAATAAAAACAAGAATGAGCCAGGTTTGGTGGCTCATACCTTTAATCCCAGTACTCGGGGAGGCTTGGGCAGGAAAGAATCTCTGTAAATTCAAGGCCAGCCTGGTCTACAGAGTGAATTTCAGGACAGCCAGGACTGCTACACAGAGAAACCCTGTCTCAAAAAACTAAAATGAAACCAAAACAAAAATAAAAACCCACCATAGCAAGAATAGCTTCATGTTTATAAAATTATCCAGTACTTTCTTTCTGGACCATTTTTCTGAGCAATTCTCCACCCTGAAATTACAGCAGCTGGCTCCACATAACATGGCCATTAGTGCTTTATCTGACAGTGGACAAGAGATCAATCCAGAGGCAACCTTGGTTGAGAATTCATGTGCAAGGGCCCCGTCCCTGAGGTGGAACTGCCCTGGCCATCCAGACTTTCGCTTGGACAATATATAGGGAAGACCCCACAAACAGTTTAGAAGTTTGGCTGTCACACCAAGGACTGATTCTTCAGGTTGCCATTAATGTTTCACAAACCCTGATAACACTAATTTGTGTCACTTTCTCTGTAAAGGTGTCATTTAGTCAAGGTTCTCCTCCCCAGATAAGTTGACCAAATGACGGAACCAAAACTCATAGTTAAAGTATCCACCTGCCAAGCCATGAAGATGGCTCAGCAGCTAAAGGCACTTGCCACCTGAGTTCAATTCCCAGGACCTGCATGGTAGAAAGAAAGAACTGACTCCAGCAAGATGTCTTCTGATCTCTACACATGTGCAATGGCACATATGCTCAATTGTTCTCTCCGGCACACACACACACACACACACACACACACACACACTCTTTAAAAATGGCTAATTTTGCTGCATAAATTTTTATCTGCAAATTCTTTATAATAATAATAAAGTTTTAGTTATTGAGAGAGAGAAAGAAGCAGGGAATCTCTGTGAGTTTGAGTCTAGTCTATACAGTGAATTCCAGGCCAGACAGGGCTACACAGTAAGACTCTGTCTCAAAAGAGAGAAGTTTATTTTATTTTTAATTATGCACATATACATGTGCATGCAGGTGCCCCGATAGGCCAAAAGAGGATGTTGGTCCCCTTAAGCTGGAGTTATAGGCAGTTATGAGCCAACCATCATGGGTTCTGGACTCAAACTAGGGTCCTTTGCAAGAGCAACAAGCTCTCTGGCCTTTCTTTTTCTTTTTTTCTTTTTTCTTTTGTTTAAAGACTTGCTGCCAGCACAAGAAACACCAAGAGATAAGAACAACCCAGCTTGGGGCTGGAAAGATGGTTCAGTGGTTAGGAGCACTGGCTGCCCTTTCAGAGGACCTGAGTTCAATTCCCAGCAACCACATGACAGCTCACAACTATCTATAGCTCCAGTTCCAAGGTATCTAACACCCTTACACAGATACACTTGCAGACAAAACACCATTACACGTGAAATAAAAATAAATAAATAGATGGGTGGTGGCAGAGGTGCACACCTTTAATCCCAGCACTCAAGAGGCAGAGGCTGAGTTTGAGGCCAGCCTGGTCTACAGAGTGAGTCCCAGGACAGCCAGGGCAACAGAGAAACCCTGTCTCAAAACAAAACAAAATAAAAACCAAACAATAAAAAGAAAGAAGAGCAAATACTAAACAAACAACTCGGCTGAAGAATTCAGACTTCAACAGACACAATCCACCTCCTGCATCTTATAACTTCTAGGATGAAGATACTAAAGCTTGAAGTTTCCTCTGATATATTTCTCTACAATACTTTTCCCAAGAAAAGACAACAAACTGAAAGACCTAAGCAACTGGTAACAAGACACACTAAACATGTAAAAGAAATCAAATTTTGAGGTGCAATTTCAACTAGCTCCACATTTTTTTTGACCCAATCTTTGTAAATTGCAGATTACCAAACTGTGTAACCGGAGATAATTTTAAAGGAGTGTGAGGTGGTAAAAAGTTGGGGATGCAGCGCAGTGAAAAAGAGATACCTAGCCTGAGAAAAGGGCCTGGGATCAACATCACAGATGCAAGCAAACAAACCTATCAAAGCAGGAGCAATAGCTCTGATTAAGAGCGTTTGCTGCATTGCTGCACAACCATGTGGCCCTGAGTTCGGATCCCAGCATTCAGGTAATACACAGGGTGTGTGTGTGTGTGTGTGTGTGTGTGTGTGTGTGTGTAAACGCAAAATGCCTGATCTAATGCCCCACAGTGTGCACAAAGCTACACACACATGCTCATACACTCACAAAGAAATGGTCCCACAAATAAGTAAGTCTTTAAGGGGGGCAGAGGTATCTGGAGAGATGGCTTAGCATGTAGGGGTACTCATCACCAAGCTTGACAACCTGAAACCCACAAGGTGGAAAGAGAGGAACAATTCCTGAAAGTCATCTTCTAACACACACACACACACACACACACACACAAAATCTACATTGGAACTGACCCCAGTAAAATGACTTTACAACTCTCTAACTGGTTCATGAATTAAGAAAAACAGCTATGGAAACATTATTCATTAACCTTAAAGGCTAAAAGGTATCAACTTTTTCATTGTAATCAGTAAAAAAACAAAAAAAACTTTAATTAAAAAATTTTTAACGTTCTAGGTTCACAGTAAAACTGAGTAGACAGAGACTCATACACACTACCCAGTAACATGAGCAAGTCTCCCTGAGGTGAACCGTTTTCAAAAAGCAAATCAACACATCCCCTCTGGAAACAAACCAAGACAGTATCTTAGGAAAGAGCAGTTTCAACTCTGACTGTAAAACAGCACAGTGGAGCACACTGACCAATCTTCAGACCCAGCAACACTTACCATGTAACACCCAACAAGGAAGGCGGCATTTGCTTGTTTTCTCTGATCAGTGCCGGTAAAATGTATAATTTTCTTCCTCAGCATTGTAATGGACTACAGCAAAACAAACTGTTGTTAGTTATCTTGACCACTTCAAGTTTCCTAAAATTCTATTTTGTGACAAATTCTATATCTCACATGCATAAGCATCTAGATATCAAAACCTCTCAGAATAACACTGATGCCCTGAAATATCAGGTGCCTTCCCATGAGACATATTGTGACATTAGAATGACTTAAAATTAAAGGAAGAAAGGGAAATGTGAATAGCTATATTCCTAAAGATGGGCCAACTTCCCGGTCATTTCGGAAAGCTATGGACAAAGCCAAGAACTTGCAACACTAAGAATAGAAACTGATGTATCCAGAGTCTATGGGGACTAAAGTTCTCCCTGAAGGCCACTGTCACTCAACAGTGCCATGTTTGTCTGAGACATAAGATTATGGCATTATCCACAACTAGTGACAGGCGTAGGAAACTGAATAAAGGTCCCAATGTGAAAAATCATCAACAAAGCAGGGCTTCCTATAACAGGAGATATAAGAAGCTGGAAAGGTTGGCTGAAGAACCCCTCCTGTTTGCTTGAGACAGTGTCTCACTATTAGCCCTGGCTGGTCTGAGCTCATTATGTAGATCAGGCTGGCCTTGAAGTCACAGCAACCCACTGGCCTCCTAATTGCTAGGATTAAAGGCGTTAACCAACAATCCTGATCTATTTGCTTTCTAAAAAAATCTCCAATCCTGGACTGGAGAGATGGTTCAGTGATTAAGAGCACTTGCTGCTTTTGAAGAAGGCCTGGATTTGATTCCCAGCACCCACATGATAGTTCATGTCTGTCTGTAACTCCAGTTCCATGGGATCCAATATCCTCTGATATCCGAGGGCACTGTATACACATGCATGAAAAATACTCATACATATAGCCAGTAAGTTAAAAGGATATACAGAACAAAGACAATCCATGAGCCAGCAGCTGAATGGCCTCTTCTTAATTATGAAAATTAAGTGTATAGTGGGGAATCTGTGTATGTTTCTCTATGTATGTTATATTTCAACAGGAAGTTAAAAAAAAAAAAAGGAAGCCATCATCACCCAGCACTTCCCCAGTGGTACTTCACTAATGTGAAATGCATCAAGGCTGGAACAGAGGATGTTCTAGCTCAATGAAAGCACTGCATGTCCCAGTGTCTCTACCATCAATGTGTACTATTTTTCCTTTAATGATTCACATGGACTGAGAGACCTAAATCAATGAAAAATAGAAACAAAAACTAACCAGCCATTGGCAGCACAGGCACCCTTTTCACCCAAGGCACTCTGAATCTCACTAGTTATATGGGCAGTGAGGTTTCAGACAGGCTGGTGTTCAACTTGTCAGTGCTTCTAGCAAGTCATTAGAAAGGAATGCACTCATTTCTGGTGACACAAAGAATAAAAGTCTCTAACAGGCTAGGCATGAAGGTGCATGCACAGGTGCACACACACATAGACTTACTCTTTCAAAACTAAAGCAAAGAAACAATAGTTGAGAGGAAAGGGAATTATATTTAGTCTCTTGGCCCTGTGGGAACAAAAGAGCCACTGACAAGTGGAAAGGGAGAGGGACCCAAAGATAGGCCACAGATGTTGACTCTGCTATTTAAGAGGGCCTGGGAAGAAGTCTGCTCTCATGTCTAAGTGAACAGAGTTGACGCTCTGGATGGAGGGGAAAATAACTCCCTTACTCATAAACTTTTAATGATGTTAAGCAAAAATAAAAGCCAGTAAGTTAAATTTTTGTTTTGCATAGTTCTCTGGTAAGTAACCCATCAATAAGTTTTTGTTTGTCTTTAATTCCTGCCAACAAATTCAGTATTTTCTACTTGATAGTTTATGATGACTAGTTACTTTTTTAAAACTTGAGACATGGTCTCACTAAGTAATCCTTGCTGGCGTGAAACTCACTATGTAGATCAGACTGGTCACAAATTTGCAGAGATCTACCTGCCTTTGTCTCCCCAGTGCTGAGATCAAAGGCATATACCATCACGCCCAGCTAGTTACTCCTTAAGTGTCTGATCAGTAATTCAGTTTCTAAATAAAAAAATGGGATTTGTGTTCACACGGTGTGCTCTCAGTGAGGCGGCCTCAGGGACACGCCAATGACCCTTGGCTCTCTCACTCCCCAGTCAGATGTATAAAGGGTCCAAGTTGAAGAGCAACTCATGCAACACTATGTGAGTTTCCAGCTAAGAGAACAAAGTAGAGTCTGCTTTCCACTCATCAGTGCTCCTCTTTAAAAGGGAGGCAGGGCTGGGTGGTGGTGCACACCTTTAATCCCAGCACTCGGGAGGCAGAGGCAGGTGGATCTCTGTGAGTTCGAGGCCAGCCTGGGCTACAGAGTGAGTTCCAGGAAAGGAGCAAAGCTAAACAGAGAAACCCTGTCTTGAAAAACCAAAAATAAAAATAAAAAATAAAAGTGAGGTAGGAAGAATGATGGCCAAAGCCTAGCTTCAGTTCCCATTAGGTCAGATAAGAAGGGACCTAGTTAACTAACTGCCTTTCACTCTGAGTATCTTCAATCCAAACCAGAATCAAATAACCCAAATATAACCCATTCCATTAAAACTAGAATAGAAAACAAGTTACGTGTGTTGGCATATCATATCCATGAGGGGATGCACACTTCGAGGCCAGTATGGGTTACACATAAGTGCATCTCAAAGCCCAGAAAAACCTCCAGGGATAAAATGTATGCAGTGTAAGTTTAGAAAAAAAAAATATTTTATTTTATTTTATTTTTTAATATACAAGTGTTTTTTCCTGCTTACGTTATGTATGTGTACTATGTGTTTGCCTGGTGCACAAAGACCAGAAGAGGGTGCCATATCCTCTAGAACTCCTGTGACAGTTATGAGTCACCATGTGGGTCTCTGAAAGAGCATCCAGTGCTCTTGACTGCTAAGCCATTTCTCCAGACTCAGAAAAATAAAAATATATATTTTAAATACTGCTACAATGAGAAACAAGATCCTACCCTGTTTTTGAGACAAACTTTCACAATGTAGGTCAGGCTATACAGTCATGTACAGCAATGAATTCACAACCCTCCTCCAAGCACTGAGATTACAGGTGCATTCCACTACACCATTAAAACTCTTGGTATGTTTTCAAGACACGCTTCAGTAGGAAACTAGTTTCTTAGTAAGCCTTTTCTGTTTTTTAAAAATAAGACCTTTCTGTCTAGCACAGGCTTGCCTTGAACTTGGGATCCCCACCTGAATGCTCAGATGTGCACTAGCACCAGCATGCCTGGTCTGAAACTGTTTTGTTTTGTAAGAGAAAGCATTCTTTCAAATCTGAATTTTTTAAATACTTTTTAAAAGGAGGTAGGTCTCCTTTGCTTTACTCTCTAAAATGTTGCTGAGTGATCACTTCAGTCAAACCTTGAATGAAAAGATTAACCTTGAAAGGACCCTAAGAGGGACAAGCATGGATCACCTTAGAAGGTTGAGAACATGAGGGAACAGTATAGTTGAGTTGGGGGAAGGATGGAGAAGGAGAGCAATGAGAGAGATATCTTGATAGAGGGAGCCATTGTGGGTCTAGGGAGAAACCTGGTACTAGGGAAATTCCATGAATCCACAAGGACGACCCCAGCTAAGACTCCTAGCAATAGAGGAGTGGGTGCCTGAACTGGTCTTTTCCTGTAATCGGATGGGTGACTACCCTAATTGTCATAGAACCTTCATCTAGTAACTGATGGAAGCAAATACAGAGATCCACAGCTAAGCACTGAGCTGAGCTCCTAGAGTCCAGCCGAAGAGAAGGAGGAGGGATTATATGAGGGTGTGTGTGTGTGTCAAGATCATGATAGGGAAATCCATAGAGACAGATGACCTAAGACAGTGGGAGCTCAGGGACTCTGGACTGACATCTGGGGAGCATGGGACCGAACTGGCCCTCTGATAGTCTTATGGCTTTATCCCTGGTGCATAAACTGGCTTTTTGAGCCCATTCCCTATGGTAGGAAACCTTGTTCAGCCTTGATGCAGGGTGAGGGGCTTGGTGCTGCCTCAACTTGATATACTAGGCTTTGTTGACTTCCCAAGAGAGGCCTTATCCTCTCTGATGAGTAGATGGTGGGTGGGGTGAAGAAGAGGTAGGGGGGAGCAGGAGGAGGGGAGAGAGGGGGAACCGTGGTTGGTATATAAAATGAAAAAAAAATTACCTTGAGCTTCTTATTTATCTTGCAACAATATCTGTAAACCATTGCCAGATTGAGTGGTCCAAAATCAGCGTAGAAGCTTTAAAAGATGAATAGAAACAAGTATGAATTAGCTGAATGTAAATGCTCCTAAAATCAAATTATGGCAAGCGAGCATCCACCAACCAAATTAACACAGGCCACACAATTCTAAGGTCCTGTCCTATTAATACTAACAGAAATATTCTGGTAATCAACACCCATTTAAATACGCAACAAATGGGACAGAGTTGTACCTCATTGGTGGAGAGAGCTCAGCTAGCATGCACCAGACAGACCTTGCTGCCCTCCCCTAACACACAACACACACACCCCAGAGGTGTAGACTGACTCTAACCTCAATTAAGAAATTGTTTTTGCATATATTGCCCACTAGCAAAACCAGTATCTTACAGGTTCTTATTTTCACACAGATCTGCAGTGCAAACTATTACAATATCAAATCTCAGTGCTTAAACGGAGGTTCTTTGTATCCTCAAAGATCTATTTTATTACCAAGAATCTGAAACAGTACCCAGCTGTAAGTGATCAGATATATGATTTCTCAAGGCTATGCCATCTGTACTCATACCAAGAGATTCTTCAGAAGACAGTTTAAAAGTCTCAGTCTTTTAAGAGGCAATACTTACTTCTCATACTCAAGTTCATTATCTATGCTGAAATAATGTTCGTTTGACGCACTCTTTGGTCTGCTGTAGAGAATGGCAAAACAAAGGCGATCTGAAATGGAAAAATTGCAATGTTCCTTCCTTCAAGCTATTAAAAAATATGTCCCAAGTCAAGACCCAATTCTTTCCTGATGAATTCAAATATGGAAGGTTTTTTTTTTAATCGACTTTGTGTGTCCATGCCGCCCACCCCATGTTTCAGATGGCAAAGATAACAATGTATAAATTTTTAATTGATTTTGTGTCCGTGTGCACCCCCTCCTCCTTCAGATTGAAAAGGTGACAATATATAATTTCAAAACAGCCTCTTTTGGTGAATAACAATAAATAGGCAAAAGTCTTAAAGAAGAAATCACCTTAATCTGTAAGCTTCTACAGTGGTAGGTGATATTTCATGCAGTGATACTGTTTTGACTTCTGAGGCAACTAAGAAATCGCAGGGAACACACAGCATGCATCAGAGGGCTAGCCTGTAGCTATGCATCAAGTTTATGAGGACACTCTGAAAAGACATGCTGCAGGAAACAACCTTTTTAAGTAAAAACAAAGAATGCTTTCAATATTGCTGATTACAGCTATAGAACACAAGAAGGTGTGTTTATACAATTCTTTTCGCAGATGGCCATGGCTTTGAGTTTCTCACAGATTACTGTTAGAACCAAAGCAATGGGAGGCCCAACAAGGATGGAATCTGCTGCATGAATGCAGTCAGGGTGCTGTGGAGTTTAGCAAGAAGGGTAGTAATATTCTAAGGCTCTACTCTTATTCCCCAACCCCAGAAAGGGCAATATCTAATAGTAATTAGATGCCTACACTCAAAACATGGCAAAAATCAAGGACAGCCTTTGAAATATATATATTTTTTCAGACCAACTTGTTAGGGCTAAGAAACAACACAAGCTGGTACATCCTTTTCCCCAAATGGTAATTTAGACTTTTCTATCTGTTCCTCCACTCTCACAGTCCCTGCATGTATGTCCTAGTAAAGGCAACTACAAACTTCTAGCAGCCACATTCAAATGGGTGACACGGCTAGTCCTTTCCAACCACAAATGACCTTTGATCCGTGGTGTTCAGTGCCTGTGCATTTCACTAGCTTCCAAGCGTGGGTGGAGAGGGTGTAGGGCACAGAGGTCATAAGCACACTAAGATGTCGGTTCGCCCCAAAGCCACTAGCCCCAGCGGGGAGGTCAGTTGGGATCCTTGGGCAGCAAATCGCTACTCCAGCCAGCCCGAGTCCTACCCTGCCCTGAGCACTCACCTCGGATCACCTCGGCCACCCGAGGGGTCCCCGCGCCCTCCCGGCTCATGACTCCAAAGCATCTGGAAGGCAGGGCAAGAGAAGGACCCAGCGGGTCCGGGATGACCGGCCACGGGAAGAAGAATGCAAGGGCGGCCACACCCCCTAAGTTTAAAAAACAGTGAAGTTTAAAGAGCCTCGCCCATGCATGGGCACGGAGACGCCCTGGCGGGTGACAAGCAGCAGACTGAGAGCCAGCCCCGGAAGTTCAAACTCTGGGCCGTCCCCGGGGTGGCCAGGGGCCAGTGTCCTTTAAAAGAGGCCAGACCCACGGGCACGCGCGACCAGGGGTCAGATGCCCTGCAAAAAGAGAGACCTGGCCCACGAGCACACGCAACTAGGGCCAGCTGTCCGGCAAAGGAAGCAACCAGACATACAGGCACTCGTGGCCAGCTGTTTTACAAATGCGGCGATTCAGCTAGCTCAGAGTACACAGGGCCAGCTCAAAACCCACCAGCCCGCACGACCCAGGCGCGCATGATGAAGGAATTGGGGACAGGCCGGCGCCAGCCTCCACCACAGGCTGGGAACTCCCGCCTCCCCCGCCGCCACCCACCACCAGGGGGCGCTGCGCGGCCCACACCGCTGAGCGTCACAGCTTGGACCAGACAGGTCGCGCTGGGTTTTGCAAGAAACTTTAGAACTAACTGCAAGGTGAGTTTAGCCTGCTAGAGTTGGGCATGAGCAGACTCCCAACACTTGGGAGGCAGAGGTGGAAGGAAAATCAAGTGTTCAAGGTCAGTCTCACCTAAAGAAAATTCAAGGCCAACCTAAGCTGAGAGTCTCTCAATAAATAGGGGTTAAGATGGCTTAGCAGGTAGAGGTGTTTACCCCTCGAGGATGCAGCCTGATTACCAGTTAAATGCCCAGAACACACATAGTGGTGGAAAGGTAAGAACCAACTGGACCTCTGACCTCCCCACACATCATATGCACGCATGTCCGTGCACAAACACTATTATTTTTCAAATTAAAAATAAACCTAATACTCAGGTCACTTGCTATTTTAAAGGTATGGGAATAGTCTAAAAGCAAAATGTTTAATATGCTTCTTAGCAACCATTCAACAGTTTCAGTCTATGTCCTTAATCTCAAGAGAACAAGTTAACGTACAGGAGTGTGCTCGCACTTTTGTAAGTATGTCATATGATGCTATCTATGTCTTGTGGATCTTTTTTATTTCTTCCCAAGTTTTTCCAAGTTTTCTACAGAAAAGCACCAAGGAGTGAAAAATTGTCAATGCCCTTCCCTTGAAAAAAAAGAAAGAAAGAAAGAAAGAAAGAAAGAAAGAAAGAAAGAAAGAAAGAAAGAAAGAAAGAAAGAAAGAAAGGAAGAAAGAAAAACAGCAAGTCTAGAAAATAATTTTTTAGGAAAAAAATGACACATTATTTATAATTCCTAAAGACCTGCATAGTCCTTAACCTTATTGTAGAATTTCAGATGGATCAGATTGAGACAGAGACGCAGATACACACACACACACACACACACACACACACACACACACACCAGTGGGGTGGATTCCTTTCATACTTGGACCTGGGGAAGACTTTTCTCAGATCAAAGCACCATCAGAAAAATCAACCCGTAAATTAATATACTTTAAAACAGTTTTTGCAGCAATAAACACAAACAAGTCAAGGGAATAAGCTGTTGAGAATACTCTATTGGCTGGAGAGATGGTTCAGCGGTTAAGAGCACTGATTGCTCTTCTAGAGGTCCTGAGTTCAATTCCCAACTACCACATGGTGGCTCACAACCACCTGTAATGAGATCTGGCATCCTCTTCTGGCCTGCAGGGACTCATGCAGGCAGAACACTGTGACCATAATAAATAAATAAATCTTTAAAAAAAAAAGAATACTCTAAATTCATCAAGCATACCCAATTTCAATTATGTTATTGTAAAAATTACAGAAATGCCATTTTAAAGTTTGAGACTTTTTATTCATTTCTTTGTTTTGTATGTGTGGCAGAGAACTTCTCTCTGGAGTCCATTCTCCCCTGCCACCTTGTGGGTTCCAGGGATCAAACTACATGCAACTACTGATATCTTTAAAGTCAAAAATCTAGTCAGCAGTGGACACCTTTAGAGCAGGCGACTGGACACGAAACAAAAATGAGTAAGAGAGATTTATGCAGCCGGGCGGCACTCGGGAGGCAGAGGCAGGTGGATCTCTGTGAGTTCGAGGCCAGCCTGGTCTACAAAGCGAGTTCCAGGAAAGGCGCAAAGCTACACAGAGAAACTCTCTCTCGAAAAAAACCAAAAAAAAAAAAAAAAAAAAAAAAAAGAGAGAGAGAGATTTATGCCTTTTTATAGCTTTTGAACTTTGGGTTACATATTATATATTCAAAAGAGCAACATTTTGAAAAACAAGCTTGCAGGCTAACAATGTTTATTCAAAGCTAAATCCCTACTAAGATGTGAAACACTTTATGAAGATGCCTGAAAGGGGCCCTTTCCACACACTGAAACCTGTGTGTACTTTCTAATCTTTGGAAATTGCAAATTTTTTTGTGTAGCTGGAAGTTTTTCTCTGGTCTGCCAGGCCCCCTGCAGAAGCTTATATTAATTATAACTGCTTTGCCATTAGCTCAGGTTTGTTACTGACTAGCTCTTACACTTAAATTAACCCATAATTCTTATTTATGTTCAGCTGCTGTGGATGATTGATTGATAAATAAAACTCTGATTGGCCAGTAGCCAGGTAGGAAGGATAGGGTAGGCGGGACAAGGAGAAGAATTCTGGGAGGTGAAAGGCTGAGGCAGAGAGACGCTGCCAGCCGCCGCAATGACTAGCAAGATGTAAGGTACTGGTAAACCACGAGCCACATGGCAACTTATAGACTAACAGAAATGGGTTAATTTAAAATATAATAACAGCTAGCAAGAAGCCTGCCATGGCAATACAGTTTATAAGTAATAAAAGTCTCTGTGTGTTTACTTGGTTGGGTCTGAGTGGCTGTGGGACTGGCGGGTTAGAGAGATTTGTCCTGATCGTGGGTCAGGCAGGACCAGGAAAACAGTAGCTACATTTAGCCACATGGCTTGGTACCTTTTCTCAGTTCTGCCTTGTTGTTTTGCTTCCTCTGTGTCTGGCTGAAGACTCTTGACTCTGCTTTTCCTCTTCCCAGAATTCTCCTTGTCTGCTTACTCTGCCTATACTTTCTGCCTGGCTACTGGCCAATCAGCAACCAATCAGAGCAACACACATTCACAACATACAGAACATTCTACAGCACCTCCCCTTTTCTATCTAATCAAAAAGGAAGGTTTTAACTTTAACACAGTAAAATGACATATACTAGAACAATTATCAAGTAAGGATTACAGTTACAATATCTAGTCTATTTGTATTTGGCAAAATTAAAGAAAATATTCTATCCTATATTTGTGAATCTAAAGTTTCATATCTAATTTATCTTTTATCATAACCAAGGAAAATTATAGACATAGAAAGATCAAATCGAACTCTAAAGGATATGCTAAATAAACAGAAAGGGGCAACAAAACCCCCCAGAAAGAGATTACATAATGCTCTATTAACTTTGAATTTTTTCAGTCCTAATGAGGAACAACAGCAGCTGCAGAGAGACATTGGATAATAGAAAAAAACTACAGAATTAAATCAGCCTATATACTTTAAAGATATGCTGACCTCAGAATGGAAACCAGGGTATGTGTTACATTGGGGATGAGGTTTTGCTTTTGTTTCTGCAGGAGAAATAAAGCTATGAATACAATCAAAATTGATAAAGGTTCAATTTAAACAAGAGAGACCTCTTAATTAGAGGAGGTGATAGTTCATCAACCAGCATGATCATCCAATTTAAATTAACTTATACAACTAACAAATGCTTTTCATTTAATCAGATATAGCTTGCCAAAAGGGAACCTCCCCAAAGTTAGTCTTGGGGAAAGGTTTTTGCTTTTGTTTTTCAGGAGAATGAAGGCTAAGGAATCTGAAGAACACTGGAGAAATGAGACATCTGAAGAAAAGAGAAAAATCATCCAGAAAGAAATGTTCCAAGAAAACAAGTAAATTGGCCTACTGGTGTATCACATATAAAATTTCATAAGTCTTCCTAAATATTTGTTTCTGCTCTTTTCTACAAACACTTAACACAAATGGTCTTTATGTAGTCCCAGTTCAATTAAAAATTAAAGCTGGCTTTGGAGTTTGAGTATGCCTCTCTCCTTCTCTAAATCCAAGCATGTTTCTTAAAAGGAAAATGCAAAATCTCAGTATCATGTCAGATTGCCACTAATCTCAATTCTTTGATTCTATTTTGATTCTTTAAGCTTTTCTTAAGGTATGAATTTATATCAAAATTTATAAGATATATATGATATATATATTTTTAAACTTTTGTCTTGAAATTAATGGTCATATAGAGTACTAACTAATTCTTTAAAAAAAAAAAAAAAAAGGTTTCATTTAGCTGCCTATACATGTTTTTGTGCTGGAGTCTCTATCAGTTTTTTGCAGGGAATCATGACCAGGCCTAACAGTGAATGTGAAGTCTCCAGAAAGATGATGGGGTCCCACAACAACGATTCCACATGGACAATAATAATACCACTAAGCTGACAAACATCACCCAAAGATCAGCTTTGGACTACAAACTGCTCAGGACAATTTTGAGATAGCTAGCTGAGATGATCCAGCCTCATAGACTATTCTAGCTCCAAGCCAGGCTGGCCTCGAACTCACAGAGATTTGCTGCCTCTGCTTCCCAAGTGCTGGGATTAAAAGCATGTGACACCACCACCTATCCATTAAACAATGGATTAGCAGGTAAAGGCACCTGCTACCAAGCCTGACAACCTGAGTTCAATTCCTGAGATCTACATTGTAGAAGGAAAGAACTAACTCCTGAAAGTCACCTTCTGACCTCTACAAGCATGCACAGGCATGCAGGCACATGCACATACAACCATTTAATAAAAAAGTCTTGGAGTCTAGGGGTGTACAGAGCACTCACCTAATATGGTTGAGAATCTAGATTCTGTCTCCAGCAACAACAAAAAGTCTTGGTTTTTTTGTATTTGCTGGTTTCTTTGGAGCTAAGAATTAAACCAGTTATCTTGGTTGCAAGCATTATCAAGTGAGTGCCCTACCACCAGCTCCATGTCCAGACTTATTAAGGAACATCTTGGAATTAGTTTACCATGGAAAAACATACTCCTTTAGGGTGAGTGAGGATAGAAAAGAAGCTTTCTTCCCCATCTGCCTGAGTGTGCTCAACTCCCCCATTAATGTATGCTCTGGCAGCACTTACAGCTGACCAAGATCTATCCATGCAGCCTCAAGGATAAATAAAGCACCAAACACTCAGTCTCTCAATGGGAAATGTGTTTATACCTCTAGCCAGTTGCCTTTGCTACCACTCCTTCAGGCTTCTGTGACTCCTGTGAAGTTTATGCCCACTGACAAAGAGAGAGAAAATGATGACCCCTATCCTTTAAAGCAAGGAACCCTGAAACTTCACTGGGGGGATCTGCCCAGCATGTCTCACATGCTCTCTGGCTATGTGAAAAATTCCAGTTCATATTCTAGTTTCAGCTGGAGATGCAGTTCAGTGACACACTGCCTGTGCACATGTTTGATCTCCAGCACCACATAAAGTTAGGCATGGTGTCCCACACCTGTGATATCAACACTTGAAAAGTGGAATCTGCTGCGTAGTGGTGGTCCATGCCTTTAATCCCAGCACTTGGGAAGCAGAGGCAGGCGGACCTGTAAATCAGAGGCCAGACTAGTCTACGCAGTTTGAGTTCTAGAATAGCTAGGGCTGTTACACAGAAAATCCTTGTTTTGAAAACCAGAAAAGTGGAATCAGGAAGAACAGTAGTTCAAAGTTATCCTTAGCTACATAGGTCCAAGGCCAGTCTGGGAGACAAAGACCTTGTCTCAAAAGCAAACAAGACCTTAGTTTCAGGTAAGGTATAGTCCAGTGCTACTGAGCAGCAAAATGCCTGTGGCTCCATTACCAACACACACACAGTCCAGTTAGACTGTTATTTTAGGGAGCATGTCTGGGACTTAAGCCTGGTTACCCATGCAGTCAGTCCCCTCCCATCAAGCTCCTGGCTATGAAGTACCAGTTGAGTGGTACTAGTCCTAAGAGTAACAATCCTATACATGAAATATTGTGGAGTCTACCCAAAGAGAACCTGATCTCTGAGTATAACTATTAGGATCCTGTACATGCGCAGCTCGGGGTCCTGTGTCTTACCTCTTACATCATCAGCGGGTGCTGGCAACTACGTGGTCACACAATCTGTGCCTTAAAAAGCCGAATGTGGACCCCCACTCTCCCCCACTCTCTCTGTGTGTCTTTTGCTCTCTGCTCTGCACGCTTTCCTCCCCCACCAGGCCTGGCTACCCCCCCCCAACCCCCACCCCCCGCCACCTTTCCCTCCTAATAAGGCTCTAAAAGTACCACTGGATTCTATCGTGACTGTGACCTTTCCACACAGTAACCAGCACCGATTTTAACTATCAATAACCAAAGCAAGGGTGAGGGTGTGTTAAACTTAAAACTTCCTCTATTCAAGATTTTTCAGAAATGATTTTTTTTTTTTTTTTTTTTTTGGTTTTTCGAGACAGGGTTTCTCTGTGTAGCTTTGCTCCTTTCCTGGAACTCACTTGGTAGCCCAGGCTGGCCTCGAACTCACAAAGATCCGCCTGCCTCTTCCTCCCGAGTGCTGGGATTAAAGGCGTGCGCCACCACCGCCCGGCTAGAAATGATTGTTTAAAAAAAAAAAAAAAGAACATCCTAAAAGATGAATATGTTGGTTGGTTTTTAACTGATATAAATGTAGACTTATCTGGAAAGACAATCTCCACTGAGGAGTTGCCTTATTCAGACTGGCCTGTAGGCAAGTCTGTGGAGGCATTTTCTTGATTGAGGATTAATGCAGAAGGCCTACCTCACTGTGGGTGGTGCCATCCCTAGGCATATGGTCCTCAGTTGTATAAGAAAGCAGGCTGAATAAACCACAGGAGCAAGCTACAAGCAGAGCTCCTCCATGGTCTCTGTCTCAGTTCCTGCCTCCAGGTTCCTGTCCTGACTTCTCTCAGTGATATAATTTAACCTGAGTTTTCAGCTAAAGAAACCCTTTTCTCCCCAAGTTGTTTTTGGTCATGGTATTAATCACAGCAATAAAACTCTCACTATAACACTGACTCAGGTCAGACATAGTAGGACAGGGCAGTGTGGTCAGATTATATCACTAGAAGGTCCCATGCCCAGCAGGCCCAATGGTCAGTGCTGACCCAGGGAGAAGCTACAGAACAGGCACTTTAGGCAGATGGATACTCATCTAGGGTTACAAGCCAGGAATTTTAACAATTCTTATTTTTCTATTTAAGTAATTTCAGAAGGGATTTGCCTCAATATTTGCCTCATTCTAAGACAAACACTTGCCCAAAGGAGCATATTCAACAAACTTTACTTCACACCTTGTTAAACTTTTTCCACCTGAGACCTCTTTGCCCACAGAATTTTTTATATTAACCTACATCAGTCATGGGTGTATAAATAGGCATGCAAATCAAATATGTGCTGGTGAATCAGGAGGAAATGATTTTTAAGCAGTTATTTGGCATGTATATACACTTTCCATTAAAGGCTAAGCCATGGTTGCCTATCAGATGGATGTGCTTGCTTACTTTCACATAAAGAATGAATTTTTGGGTGGATCTCTGTTAATGCAGGACATAAAGCATCTTCAAGATTTTTTCAGAGCTCATCAACATTTTGATTTTACAGTCATCATTCCTGAGTACACATGCCATTTTACATATATATGTAGTACAAAATGGCATAAATATGCTTAAAGTCATTTCAGAAACTGTCAATTCTGTCCTAATCTCAAGGCAAAACTCATTCAAAGATTTTGTTTGTTTGTTTAAACAAACACAAGTCAGCAATTTTTAAAATCAAGTTATTTTACCACAACACAATCCAAAGATTGTGCAGAGGATGGCAGCGGAATACTTCTAAAGTCCTTGTTTTCTATAATTTAACAGAATGTCTGGGAGAGAAGAGAACGGTATGTGCAGCAAAACCCTGCAATCCGAGAGGTGCTCCAGGCAGCTGGTTCTACTGCATAGAGAGAGGCATGCACAGTGGAAACCACTCTGCTGTAAACCAAAGATGCAGTGGGGCTACACAGCGCAAGCAAGGGCCGCCAGGAACACCTCAGTCAGCCTGGCTTGATTCTGAATCAATATTTGCTCACTGTACACTTTAGAAACGTTTTACCATTACTATTTTTTAGCTACCTTGACGTTCAGCCACCCAGCTCTACATGAGGCTGAACCCCACGGATTAGAGAGCTGAGCCTTGCCAGGCAGTGGTGGCACACACCTTTAATCCCAGCAATCGGGAGGCAGAGGCAGGCAGATTTCTGAGTTCAAGGCCAACCTGGTCTACAAAAGGAGTTCCAAGACAGACTCCAAAGCTACACAGAGAAACCCTATCTGGAAAAACCAAAAACAAACAAACAAACAAACAAACAAACAAAAAAAACAAAACCCAAAAAAGAAAGCTGAGCCTTTCTTTATAAGAAACAAGGTCTTTTTGGTTTTTTTTTTTTTTTTTTTTTTAAAAAAAAAGCTGGCCTTGAACTCAGAGATCTGCTTGCCTCTGCATCCATGCATCACCACCACTACCACCCTAATTTTAAAAAATGGAATCAAGGGCAAAATACTTGAAGATAGTTGGCCAAAGAAAATAAATGGCCTATAGATCATAAAAAAGAAATACAGAGTGGGGGGGTGGTGGGTGGTGGGTGGTGGTGGTGGTGGTGGTGGTGGCGGCGGCGGCGGCGGCAGCGCACACCTTTAATCCCAGCACTCGGGAGGCAGAGGCAGGCGGATCTCTGTGAGTTCGAGACCAGCCTGGGCTACCAAGTGAGTTCCAGGAAAAGGCACAAAAGCTACACAGAGAAATCCTGTCTCGAAAAACCAAATAAATAAATACGAAAAAAAGAGAAATGCAAATTAAACTCACAATGAAGAAGCACATCCACTTAGAAACGCTGAAATTGGAAATAACAACACTACTTGTTGAAAAAGATGTAGAGTCATCATCATAGTCCTATACTGCTAAGAACCATAATATAATAGTAATGTCTATTAATACAGAAAAGTATCAAAGTGGGAGCCTGACCCTCCTGCAAACAAGCCTTCCAGGTAACAAAGGTCTCAAAGGAAAAGCTGAGGGCAGTGAAAAAACACATCCAGCTTCCCTGTGTTCAGGCCCAGGGCTGCCTGACTACTGTCATGTCCCATAAGTCATATACTAATCAGGTTCAATATTCTGTGGAATGTAAGAAGCCCCTTATCCAACAATGTCCTTGGGACTTTCCAAACACCTGTTGTAACCCAAACCACAAAGAACACAGTGTCTCTTAGTCTAACTTGATAATGTCAACTGACCTTGGACCCACTTCCTCCTTATGGCACAACACACACACATACACACACACACATACACACATCTTACACATCTTATGGCACAACACACACAACATACACACACACAACCTACCCCCAAAAAGACCTTAAAAGAACATCCTTTGTTTTCCCTAGAACATCCTTTGTTTTCCCCGAACTGGCTTAAGTTTTACTTCAGTCCTCCCAAGTTCCTTTTGCCAGAAGGACAATCCAATTCTGTGCCCTTTGTCTGTTAGCTTCAGCTGTCAACTTGAAATAAACCTAGAATCACTTGGGAAGAGGAACCTCAACTGAAGAATTGTCCCCATCAGGTTGGCCTGTGTTATCTGAGACATTTTCTTAACTGCTAACTGCTGTGGAAGGGCCAGGCCCACTGGAAGGGTCAAGGAGCTTGGGCTGTGTAAGAAGGGTAACTAAGCAAGCCCCTCCATGGTTTCTACTTCAGTTCCTATTTCAGCTCCTGCCCTAGGTTATCCTGGATGATGGACCTGTCAGCTGAAATAAACCCTTTCCTCCCCAAGTTGATTTTGGTTGTGATGTTATCACAGCAACAAAGAAGCAAACTAAAACACTCAAACCTAACCTCACTTTTCCCTAATCCTAGTAACAGAAAGGAAGACACAGGAAAAAAGAAAACTTCCTGTTAGAACTCCCATCTGACAGTGTGGGGTATGTAAACTGGAGGAGAAAGAGTAAAGCAGACACCCAACATTGGCCTCGGGCCTCTGCACCCACCTGTACACACCTGCATGCTCACCTGTACACATGTGTACACACAGATACATAGAACCTCACTGGAAATGTTTAGCTGTCTCCTGCAAGTTACTTAATTTTCCCTTTGACCTCGCCACTCTATCTCTATGTAAACTCTCAAGAGAAGTTCCAAGTGTCTACAAAAGAACAGGCACACAAATATTCACAGCAGCTTCGCCATAGACAACAACTAGAAGCAACCCAGAGACCATCTGTAAGAGAGCAGGGACTCCTCCAATGGAACACTACTCCAGCAACAACCCAAGAGCAAGTGCACAATGCTCCACCAACACCCACATCTCTAGCCTCAAGCACAGAGAAGCTCACACTTCAGGACTCTGTACACACAAAGTTCAACCACAGGTAAAACTGGCCCACAGAGACAGAAATCGACAGTTACCAGAGGTGGATGTGGGGAAAGTTGACAGCAGTGGCTCCTGAGTGTAACCCTGAAAACACTCACACATTTGACTGTATGTAAGCTGTATTTTATAAGGTCAAGAGGCAGGAGGTGAGAATAGCTTAAGAAAGAATCTCAGAGGCTAGAGAGACAGCTCAGCAGTTAAAACTGAGTTTGGTTCCCAGCACCCACATCAGGTGGTACACAACCATCTGCAACCCCAGTTCCAGGGGGTCCAGTGTCCTCTTCTGGCCTCCAAGGGTAGCCACATGCATATGGAAACACCAAACAAATATACATACATTACACATAAACTGAAAAATTACATTTAAAAAATAAAGAATCTTGACTACTATGGATTTGTGAAAAAAGTACTAACAAAGTATTCTATACTGAACACAATGAAGGATAATCTTAACCTAATTAACATCATAAATAATAATTTATATTGCAGCCTAAAACTAGAAAAGGAAATTATCTGGGAATGAGGCTCAATTGAAGAGCACTTGTTTAGTATGCAGGAAGCCTGGGGCTGGCTTCTCAGCACTGTCTGACACCAGCGTGGAATGTAAACCTGGGAACCCAGCACTGGGCAATGGTGGTAGGATGACCAGAAGTTAGGGGTATCCTCAGCTGAATTCCAAGGCTAGCCTAGGCTACAGAGACCCCATAAAGATTTGCCAGAAGACACATTAAGGATAGTAGAAAAATAATTTAAGATTCTTCAAATAGTTTTGTTGTGGTGGTGGTCTTTTTGAGATAGGGTTTCTCCGTGTAGTTTTGGTGCCTCTCCTGGAACTCACTTTGTAGGCCAGGCTGGCCTCGAACTCACAGAGATCCACCTGCCTCTGCCTCCCAGAGTGTTAGGATTAAAGGCATGCACCACCGCACTGCTCAAATAGTATTTTTATCTGCAGGACATGGTGGCACACGTCATTAATCCCAGTACTTGGGAGGCAGAGGCAGGTGAATCTCTGAGTTTGAGGCCAGCCTAGTTCCAGGACAACCAGACCAACATAATAGAGAGAACTGTCTCAAATTAAAATAATAAAAATATTATTTTTTATCTATTTTCAGTCAAAACTGCTTGTTCTAAATAACAATAATAGGAATAGAAAAATTTAAAAAGTAGAGACTAGAGTGCTGTGGTCTTCACGAAGGTGTTCTTTGTGGAGAGGGGCAGTGAATGGTAGGGACTGAGTCAGGACCTTGTACATGCTAGGCAAGTAGGCTACCACTGAGCTACAGCCCAGGACTTCTAAACTATTTTTCCTTAGGATTATCTGCCCTTCCTTACATGCTAACCACATTTTATCTATATATTTATTATTTAAAAGGTGAACTAGATTAAGAATAAGGAGACAGTGGCTCTGCTGAGGACATACATGTGGCTTCATATGTTCTAGCCTCACTCCTCGGCGTCTAGCTGTGCACTAGAACCCCACACCTGCAGGGTCCAGCACAGCCCTCTGCAGAGATGGTGCCTGTGCCTATTCTGCCTGTCTGCCGCTCTAGTGCACAGCAGGCAACTGGTCTCTCAGTTCTAATTTATAACCGACGAGAAGTGAGAAGCCCACAGCCTCCCTGGTCAGCAAAGCAAACACAAGGAGCTGGGCTTTCCTGCCACTCTGAAGGCCTCTGGGGCATGAGTTTTGAGCCCCTAACACTAAGCTTCTCAGCCTTAGGGATCCCCTACCTAGCACACAACAGGCACTTAACCAACATGAGTTTTGAGCCCCTAACACTAAGCTTCTCAGCCTTAGGGATCCCCTACCTAGCACACAACAGGCACTTAACCAACACCGGTTTAGTGACCAGATGGAAAGACAAGTAAAGCTGAACAAAAAGAAACCCTAATGGAGTCCACCCTGGTCTAAGCACTAACCGCGGTCACCTCAGCATCCAGCAGTCTAATGATAAAGGCACAGTCACCCCCACTTCACACAGGGACTGTCACCATCCTGGCAGGAGTGAAAATAAAGAGACACCATGCCCCTCCCTTTGGCTATCAGACTATACACTCCAAGAAATTGGGATTTCCCTAGAAATTCCATGTTGAGAAAAGGGAGAAACTGAAGTCTGGAGCTAGCCAGGAGAAACTTTCTGATAACTGAACTAGACTGAAGGGACTCTTAGCCAGCTTGAGCACAGCAAACATGGCTCTGGAAGGCTTTGCCCTTCTCCATTCCCTCTGCCTTGCTAAAAACAGATTACATTCCTGAAGCTAGTCACCAAGGTCTATTCCCTTATTTGGCCACTTCCTCCTCCTGTGGCTGACCACCAGTGTCCAGCTATCAAAGTATTGAAGTCCAGCAATCAAAAGGCCCCTTTGGCTGCCCTAATTAACATGCCCAATCAAAATTTAGTACCTCATCCTAACATGGAATTTCCCTTTTACCTTTATAAACTGCCATTTGTCTGTGGGCGGTGTTTGTCTCCTCTCTACTCAGAGGCAGTCCTTTGCCACCCCCACCCAGGAAAAACATCCCTTCCCCCACTTCCTGTCCTTTTCCCCTTCCCCCTCATCCTCTATCTCCTGTCTTTGTCTCTTATTCCCTGCCCTTTGTTCCTCTGGGGCAAATCTCCTTTGTGTGGAGAATTTGGTCTTGGGGTGTCTTGTGCCTTCATAGAGAATGATGATGGGTGGGTGCTGTGGGATGGTCTTTCTGTATAATGTGATTTTTTTTTTTTTTTGAGCTGAGGACTGAACCCAGGGCCTTTTGCTTCCTAAGCAATCGCTCTACCACTGAGCTAAATCCCCAACCCCGTATGTGTTGCTCCCATTGGTTAATAAATAAAGCTGCTTTGGCAGAGTCAGGGGCAGATGTCATCAAGCCACCCAAGGAGCAAGATGCCAGCAGACCAGTGGTAACACCATGTGGCAATATATAGATTAATAGAAATGGGTTAATTTAAGATGTAATAGCTAGTCAGCAATAAGTCTGAGCCATAGACCAAACAGTTTGTAATTAATATTAAGCCTCTGGGTGATTATTTTATCAAAAATGGCTGCTTCCTGGGAAGACGGAGAAACTCCAGTCTAGAGGTGGACCATATCTCAACCAGTCTTGCTTAGTTAAGCATATCTTGGGCCTGGCCTCACTATGTAGCCCTGGCTGGCCTAGTAGAACTTACTACATACATCAAGCTGGCCTGGAACTCACAGAGCACCTGCCACTGCCTCCAGAGTGCTGGAATTAAAGGTGTGTACCTCTCAAACTTGGACCTCTATTTAAACCTAAATTTCACATCAGAACCCTAGGACATGGACTTGGGGGGCCCCAGTGACCTCTTTATTTATTCCTCTTCTCAATGTGGCCATACTGAATGAATTTCTTTTTCTGCTTTTCACTATGACTCATTTGTTTAACTGGCCTGCTGAGAACAGGTGGCCAAGGCTGACTTCTCAGGGCTGCCAGGACCCAGACACTGAACCTAATAAATAAGGTAACAGAAGAAATCATCGAGGGAGACAAAGTAACTGTGCAACATCATTTGGCTTGTGAAATCTGGGTAGGTAAATCAAAGCTGTGACCCCACAGAACCACCCTAGGTGGTCAGAACTAACTCAGGGGGAGGGGCATGTGCAGACGCAGCTAGGGCTAAGGAAAAAGGCTTCTTCTCTTTTTTGGCACAGTCTTATGTAGCTCAGCCCGACCTTTGGATTTCTGATTTCTGATGTTCCTGTCTCCACCTTCCCAGTGCTGAGTACAAGCAGGTACCACCTTGACTGGTTGACACAGTGCTAAGGGTAGAATTCCAGGCTTTGTGCATGCATTACTGACTATGCCTTGTCCTCAGCTCATTTCTGATTATTGCATCACAGCATGACTTCTGTGAATGCCTGGTGGTAAGTAATTAAGTAGCTCAGGGAAGCAAATCCCACACCAAACTGCCTATTTTGGATCAGATGGCATGCAAGATTTTTTTTTTTTTTTTTTTTTAAAGACAGTGTGATAGATGCAATGAAATCCATGCATGTGAGCTTTCCCCAAGTTCTCTGTGTCTTGAGGAAACCGTGACTCCAGTAGAGTGAAGGCAGAAGGAAGCAGATGGGGTGCCCACCAAGAGCCCTATATCATCAACCCAGACAGCCAAGCCATGCTGCTCTGTCAGGCGTCCCCACCTTTACTTACAGGTCACTTAATTACAACTGATTTCCCTGTGGTGTCGTTTAGCTCCCTGCCACAGCCGCTGTGCTGCACAGGCCTGGCATCAGCTCCACAAGAATGGGAAGCCAACGGCTCTTAAGACGAGCTGTGTGCATGCTTTGATTTTTTGAGGGCAAACAGCTCTGTATATATTTTTCAAGTTGATGTGACAATGCAGAGGTAGCCCATGTGAAACATCTCTGACATCTAAGTTGTGACGATCCCCTGGCTCCCAACAATCCCCAAGAGACCATTTTTCAAATAATAGTACTAGACTTCATTGCTGAGGATGCCATGATATACTCACCCACACACCAATACACAACAAATAAATGTAATTAATTTTTAAAAAGAACAAGCATGAAAAATGTGTGTGTATGGTACTGGGGATTGAACCCAGAGCCATGTGCATGCTAGACAAGTGCTCTACCACTGAGCTATCCACATGCCTCTTTATTCTGAGATAGGGTCTCACGTGGTTAACTTGCAACCCTCCTGTTCCCATTATTGCTTCCAAACTTGTCCCTGAAAACCCCCTAAATATTTCTAAATTATTAGGGGCGATTTTGTCTCTTTTATATTTTTGGTTGTGAGCCTAGCCTTTAACAGCTGAGCCATCTCTCCAGCCCGATTTTGTCTCTTTTAATAGTTGCCAGGCAGTACCTTCAAGTGTAACCAGAAGTCACCATGAACTCACACACATAATGTGTTAAGAACCCAGAATAATAATTGCACCCTTAGTTCAGGGACAGGCTTAAAGGGCTGGGTATGATGAGAAGCACTAATTAATATAATAATTCTAAAACTGCCAACTGATATTCAGTAGACTAAGGAAAAATTATCTCTCATGCTTCCAAAGTCAAGACTTCAGTCTCTGAATCTGGACCCCAGGAGAGAGCTTCAGTTTTGTTCAATTACATGTCTGACAGGGTGTGCAGTAAGTTTATTTTCCTTGTACTAAGAAAAGAATGAATTTTTCCCAAAGGAAACAAGGTATCATGCAAGGCTTTGGTAAGAGAATGCAACCAAAATGGTACCAGTGGAAGGCCATGTTTAGTTACTAACATCCTGTAACCCATGACAGTCCTGCTTCCTAGCTGTATAACTTCATACATACCTGTCACACAGCCCATCAAAGTCCTGAGCAGCTAAACCTGGAGGGTGTATATCTTGCAACAGTTCCAAGAATGCCTAACAGTTGTTATCTCGCTTGTTAGAAAACAGATTTAAGGTTGGCTTCATACACTTGCACACACTCCATTTAGCTGAGAACAAAGAGTTCCTGGAAATGGAACTTGACTCTGAATCCACTGAGTCTCCATGGAGATCCATTCCTGGCACTGCACCTTGGCAATGGTTTGATTCTTCCAGTCCTACCACATTCACCACAGTCAAGATCTGCCTGCTCATCAACCTTCTGGATGCCTCACACAACTGCTAACAGAACCTTCAAGCCACAGTAATGTTTACAAGACCTTCTGTAAAAAGACACCTTTAAGTCCTTATTACCTTGATTCCTTACACACTTCACAGAAGACTTTACCTCATCGATGCAGGTCTCATTCATGGCAGCTGATTCTTCAGCCCCAGCAAACAACATTGATTATTTCAGTAAACCAAAGGTTTCGCTTCAACCAACTGCGGTCTTTTGTTAATCACAGCTGATTGTCCAGCCCCAATGGACTAGAACCCACAGATTCTGTTTTCCCTGCCCTCCTAACCTCTTGATTCACTGTTGTGTAACATATCCTCCCAGATTGAAACATCTGATCCTGCAGGGAAGCTTTAAAAACAGGAAGGCAAAAGCTGGGCACAGGCCTTTAGTCCCAGCACTAGGGAGGCAGAGCCAGGAACATCTCTGTGAGTTCGAAGCCAGCATGGTCTACAGAGTGAGTTCCAGATTCCAGACTTAAACAGAGAACCAAAAACAAACACAGGAAGGTAATCAACTCAAAATAACTTCAGGAAGTCCCTAAAACTGATCAGATTAACTAGGACCCTCTCTGCTAGAGTAAACAAAAGCTGAGTGACCCTCTCAGACAAAGTGAAGTCAAGTTGCAAAGAAGACTGAAACCAGATAAGCTGCCCAGAACAAGCACAAACTAGCCTGGCTGCCTGAAAGAGGTTTAGACCAACTGAGGCACCTAGAAAGGGCAATCTCCAACCTGTTGAGCTGCCATGCTTATGTGATTACCCACGTTAGGGTAGGGGCTTTGGTGAGGCTCTGATCTTAAGTCATTTCTTCTCAAGTACTTTGATGCCCCCCAATCAACAGGAAGTAGTCTAATGATAATGCCATTGCCTTTGCTAACCCCTGATTGTTTATTAACAGTAAAGAAAAAAGGGTAATAATATAGGGTAAAAGATCTGACTTCACTTCTGGATTTGGAAATCCACCAACCCCCAGCTCAAAAATCCCACCATTCCCACCCCGGAACCTCCCTCCCCAAACAACCCAATATAAAGCCTGCCTTCCACTCAGTTCGCTTCTGCTTCTCTGCTGAAGAGAGGCAGCCATCCTCTTGAGTTTTTCCCAATAAACTTCCTGTGTGAGGTTTGTTGCACAGTGTGATTTTATGGTATTCCTTGGCTCCCAACTGCTAGGAAACCTTTCTCCTCAGTGCTGCAACACTTATACCCATATTCTTGTAAATAACCCCAATAAAACTCATTGGTTCATCAAATTGAACTAAAGACTCCATACTCTAGTCTGTCATGAGTTCCCTATCCAGGGTGAGTAGACTTGTGTGTTGTATCTCCCTAGGAAAAGTTTTGTCACACAACATTCACAGATTCTTTTTTTTTTTAAAAAGATTTATCTATTCATTATGCATACAATGTTCTGTCTGCATGTATGTCTGCAGGCCAGAAGAGGGCACCAGATCTCACCACAGATGGCCCTGAGCCACCATGTGGTTGCTGGGAATTGAACTCAGGACCTCTGGAAGAGCAGTCAGTGTTCTTAACCTCTGAGCCATCTCTCCAGCCCCTATTCACAGATTCTTAATTCAATTTATCACATAAACAGCACTGATCATCTCTCCTAGTTTTCTCTCTTGCTATGATAAACATCACATAACATAAACATCATGACCAAAAGCAACTTGGAGAGAAAAGGCTTTATTTCAACTTACAGATTATCACAGAGGGTTGTCAAGGCAGGATCTGGAGGCAGGAACTAGACAGAGACCATGGAAGAATGTGGAAGAACACCACTATGGTTTACTCTCCAGGCTCACATTCAGCTACCTTTCTTATACCTACCAGGATTACCTGAGCAGGGTGGCACCACAGTGGCCTGTGCCCTCCCATATCCATCATCAATCATTCATCAGACTTGCCTGCATGACAATCTAATGGAGGCATTTTTCTCAGCTGGGGTTCCCTCTTCTCAGAAGACTCTAGCTTGTGTCAAGTTGATGGAAAAACAAAAACAAACCAGCACACATGCATACTTGAAAAAGAGCCTTGTCAGGTTTGCACTGTCAACATCCAGCCTGGTATTCTCCCATTGGTCCAAAATGCCAACTAGCACTGGGCGGTGATGGCGCACGCCTTTAATCCCAGCACTCAGGAGGCAGAGTCAGGCAGATCTCTGTGAGTTCGAGGCCAGCCTGGTCTACAGAGCGAGTTCCAGGAAAGGCGCAAAGCTACACAGAGAAACCCTGTCTGGAAAAAAAACAAAACAAAAAGAAAAAGAAAAAAAGAAAAAGCCTACTACCAAGACCCAACACAATGACGATATCACATTTACTGGGGGCAGAGGGTACATGCAATAAGAAGTTAAAGTATCACAATAAAAAACAGGGAGAGAAAACCTAACTACATAACTGCAGCAAGTACTTTAAGAACCTCATTCAGGGGCTGGCATTTTGGCTCAGCTGTAGAGTACAAGCTTAGCATATATAAAAACTTGAGTCAATTCCTAGTACTACCCTCCCCCCAAAAAAGCCAGGAGTGGTAGAACAGGCCTTTAATCCCAGCACTTGGGAAGCAGAGGCAGTTGGATATTTCTGAATTCAAGGCCAGCAGCCTTAGTCATAGAGTGAGTTTCCACAAGTAAAAGAATAATCAAGGCCAACCTCAGCTACATTGAGCTACATAGTGAGTTCAAGGCTAGCCTGAGCTACATAAGGCCTTGTCTAAAAAAGAAAAACCTAATCCCCTTCCCATTTCCAGCACAATTCAACTGCATCAACATTCCTTTCAAGGCTTTCTCTACCTAGGAGACTGCTTGGCCCAATGTGACAGTCCCTGAAAACTCTGTCACCAGTAGCCCTCAGACGACTGAGTTACTGGAGTATAAACATAAGAGGCCCCTGGACACTCTGGTAACTGCAGGCTCCAACCAAAGCTGGATTCCAGGTCTCTACAGCAACAACTTGCTAGACAATGGCACTGGGTACAGTTCCATACATGCCTGTTATTTTCAGTAGACTTCTTCAAAGACAATGTAATTGCAACAAAGCAACACTGCCTAGGGTTTTGTGTTTACAAAAATGGCCTTATTAAGAATTACTCAAAGCATAAATCTCATATTTCATGCTTGTTTCACTAGCTCATAAACTAAAATTAGACTGATATACAAGATTAAGAACAGCTCCTACACAAAGTCAACCAACTTGAAAGCAAAGTAACAAAAACAGCATTCCTATTAGAGGGGTGCTGGGTATTGACCCTGGGGACTCAAGTATGCTGCTAGGCAAATACCATCTACAGGTTACACTCTCAGCACCCATTATCATTTAAAAATGGAGTTCTTAACGTAAAACTTCAATTAAAAATTTAAAGAAGCATGCCTGTAACCCCAGCACTAGAAAGGCTGAGGCAGGAGGATTATGATTTTGAAGCCAGTCTGGGCTATAAAGTAATGCCCAAAATAATAATAACTGTAATAATAATTATTACAATAATGAATAAATGGATCCAAGTGTATGTTACTTTTCAAAATATCTCACTTTCATTTTGGAAATTATCAAAATTTTCTGATTAAGGAAAATTCCTGGGGAGATACATCTGCAGTCCCAGCACTCAGGTGGAGGCAGGAGGATCAGAAATTCAAGATCATCCTAGACTATCTATTCAATTTGAAGCTAGCATGGGCACACAAAACGTGTCTCAAAGTTAAATGAGTGAAAAAAATAAAATCAGTTCCTGCTAGCTCTAGAGGGATAGTAAGAAAATCTGTAGAGGCAGCTGCCAAGCCTGGCAACCTGAGTCTGACCCAAGACCCTCGGGGCAGGAGACAGCTGACTTCTGCATGTGTGTATATGCTTGCACATGGTCACACACTAAATCACTGTAATAAAAATGTCTAGCTGGGTGTGGTGGCATATGCCTTTAATCCTAGCACTCAGGAGTCAGAGGCAGGCAGAACTGTGAATTTGAGGCTAGCCTGGTCTACAAAGCAAGTTCCAGGCCAGCCAGGGCTACATAGTGAGACCCTGTCTCAAAAAACCTTTTTTAATTATAAAGAAAGAAAATTAAAAAAGGAAGGAAGGAAACTCCAGCTCAAACTTCCAGGTATCCCATCATCCCAAGGCATCCATTTCTGAGACCCCTCCCCTTGCAGACAGCAAGAGCAGCACCAGGCCACACCAAGTCTTTCCCAGCTCCCTTGCTCAGTCTCTGCTGCAGCTCTCCCTGCAGCCATTGCAAGGATCAAACTGAAAATGCATTCAAATGTGTCTTGATTGAATTTGTGCTTTAAGCCCTTTCAGTTTCAATGATTTAAAATGAGAACACATTAACAGTGGAGTTAAAAATCCACGCTCAGCTGTGTTCCTAGCTTTATAAACTAAGCTTTGCTGATATTTCACTATCAAAAAGAGAAGAAAAGCATGTTAAGATGCTTCAGCTCCATGTATGAGGCACTCACTTCCAACAAGCCACTTAGAAAGTATTTCAACAATAAATTCCAAATGCAGTTTAAGAACATCTTCCATAAAGTTAAGAATATAACTTTAATTCCATCACACATGCTTGTCAAAGCAATTCTCCCTCAGCGCCCTAAAGAATGTGAAACTTAGGGTATTTTTCTGCTCAGCTACTGAAATATTTAGCAACTTAATATTTAGAGACCAAAAGCAACTTGGGGAGGAAAAGGTTTATTTCATCTTACATTTCCAGATGAGGAACTCAAGGCAAAAACCTGATGGAAAATCTGAAGCCACACAGTTGAGTACTGGTTACCTGTCGTCAGTGAGACGACTAAGAATCTACTGCTCTCAGTGTTCAGAGATAAGGGACACGTTCTTCCACATCTATCTTTAATGAAGAAAATGCCCCACAGTCAAGCAAGCCTACAGGCCACTCTGATGAAAACAATTCCTCAATTAAGATTCCCTCTTTCAAATGACTCTAGTTTGTGTCTAACAAGGACAAAAGTAAAGCAAAAAAGAATAATTTTTAAAGTAAAACACACACAAAGAAACACACATGAAGATACACCATAAAATAGGTCTTTTTTACCAGACACTGGAAAAATAACTGACACCATGTAGGAACAGTCAAATGACACTTCCAACATAAAACTGTCTCAAGCTGATACGTTAAAGAACAAAGCCACATGGTTAAGTCCTTGTTACCTGTCTTCACTGAGATAACTAAGAATCTACAGCTCTTGTGTTCAGAGACAAGGGACATGCTATTATAAATCTTCCAGTCCTCTGCCCTCCTCCCTCAGTAACACTTAGTCCAATTCCTTACTCATAGCAATTGTACGATAAATCCTTATTAAATAGATATTTTAATTAATTCCATAGAATAATTCATACAGATGAGCAAAATGGAGAGAATGATTCAGCGGAGACAGTCCTAAAATAGAGAGCTTTGCAGAATTTGAAATTCGTAAATGATATTAAAGAATTATGGATTGGGTATAAAAAGATCAATGTCATAAACTGCACAGCAGAGCTGAGAATAATTTCACTTTCAAATGAGAACCTGAAGGAACAACAAATTCCAGTGACATCAGGAACAAGATGTTTTGCTTTTGTGAAAAGTAGGCTGCCAACAGAATTCTAATGGGATAAAAGTGAACTACCTTGGAAATGGAATCAGTTAGTGATGGGGGTCTAGAATTAATTCCAGCCCAGCTTCCTCTGCTTTCCAGACAAATGGACAAAATATGACTGGCGAACAAAACATCCTCTAAGAGAACTGCTCCTCTGGAATATAAATGATACTAAGAACTGTACAGGGCTAGAGAGATGGCTCAGTGGTTAAGATCACTTGCTGCTCTTGCAGAGAACCTGTGTTCAATTCCTAGCACCCACATGGCAGCTCACAACCATCTGTAACTTCAGGTGAGGGGATCTGATGGCCCTTTCTTGCCTCCTTGGTCATCGCACACATATGGTCCACTTACATGCAGGCAAAATGCTCATACATATAAAATAAAAAAATACATATAAAAAGAAAAAGTGAATACTTGAAATATATACTATTATATGTATGGGATCACTCGCTCCTTTTCTGAGCAACTCAAAACTCAAAATAAATTAGAATACTTTAAAATTTTTAAAATAAAACAGAGTGACTAATGCTGGAGCTCTGCAGCTCTGTCTGTGGTAAAGCACTTGCCAATCAAACATGAGGCCCTGGGACTGATCCCTGGCACTCAGCTTGATTCCCTGTCTGAACCCAAAACATAACATAAAAGCCCTTCCCTGAGCTTCAATTCATTCCCAAATTGAAATGAGTATTTCATGAAATTTTCCTACTGCTTCATGAAAGAAACAAAAAACAAAATTAGCAACAAAAATATATAAATCTGCCCAGTAGGCTCAGAAATACCTAGAAAATGGAAAGATTAAAGACCCTCTCTCAAAACAAACAAATAAAAAAGAATAGCTGTTATAACAGTTAATTATAAACATTTTTCAGAAAGCACATTCAAAGGTATTTCAATTACAAAAGACAAATTTTAGTACTACCAAAAATATTCACCACTTAGCATTCATAATTAATAAAATACCTGGAATCACATTTGGTGTTATCATACACAGAAATCAACTCTTCTCATAAGACCAGTTTCAGATTCAGTTGTAAAGACAGTAATCCGTAGTCAGAGCTGAATCTGCCACTCAAATTAAACCAAGGACAGACAAGCAGAATCAGACACAACCAAGAATCACAACTCACAGGTGAGATTTTACTGTTTCAAAGTATCAGAAAGAACCACAAAGTAGGCAAGGATCTGAATACCTTTGTTGGTGCAGTATCCATGAAAAGCTATAGAAAAAAGAGAGAAAAGGGCATAAAACTTCCATCGAAACAGGGTCTAGATGAGATGTACATATCACTCTTCAGTAACTTGTAAAGGCCACCAGGCCTGATGCCACCAGGCGTGACAGGTCAATCCCTGGGGCACATGTTGTTAAGGGAGAAAACCAATTCTCCAGCACCTATGCTTGTTTATGTGTACACACACACACACACACACACACACACACACACACACACACTAAAGAAAAATAAATTTAAAAATTTAAATATATATCTTCAACTTTGAGATAGTTAAAATTGGTTTTTAAAATTTATTTTTAATTTTTAACTATGTGTGTGTCTGTGTGTACACCGTGTGTGTGTGTGTGTGTGTGTGTGTGTACGTACACCGTGTGTGTGTCTGTGTGTACACCGTGTGTGTGTGTCTGTGTACACCGTGTGTGTGTCTGTGTACCGTGTGTGTGTGTGTCTGTGTGTGTGTGTGTCTGTGTGTGTGTGTGTCTGTGTACTGTGTGTGTCTGTGTGTACACCGTGTGTGTGTGTCTGTGTGTACACTGTATGTGTGTCTGTGTGTACACCGTGTGTGGAGAGGGCACTGGACCCCCAGAGCTGGAGCCCCGTCTGTAAGGACACTCACTGCACAATCTTAGCCGCTGAGCCGTCTCGCCTGCCTTGTTTTTAATCAATTTATTTTTGAAAATGTTTTCTACAACAATCCACCAATAATATTGTAGTGTAAGCCAGATCATCTAAAAACAAACAAACGAAAACCACCAGGAGGGGCTGCTCTTGCAGAGGACCCAGGTTTCACTCCCAGCACCCACAACTCCAGATCTGGGATCTGATCCCCACTTCTGGTCCTGCAGGCACCAAGCACACAGGTGGTGCGTGGACACACATGCAGACAAAACACTCCTACACATAAAAAATAATTAAAATCAAACTACAGCTGGGTGTTGGTGGCTCATGCCTTTAATCCCAGCGCTTGGGGAACAAAGGCAAGTGGATCCCTGTGAGTTCAAGGCCAGCCTAGTCTATAGAGAACGTTTCAGGACAGCCAGAACTGTTTACACATAGAAACCCTGTCTCAAGAAACAAACAAGCAAACAAACAACAAAACCTAAAAGCTAAATAACTAACTTTGGAAGCTTAAAAAAATAAGGATGTTAAAAAAGTCAGATTGAATGACTGGTCACCTTCTCAGACTCCAATTTTCTATGTCTAGTACAGTTTCCTCACAACAGTTGCGCATGCAACTGGTAAAGGTACCTTCCAGGTGACAAATGGCTTTGAAATGCTCACATAAACAAATCTGTTCAGTTCTTTGCTCCCAAAATAAAAAAGATGATTCCAATATAAAAATCTTAGAGGACAGAGGACTTGGGTGAAAAATATTCTGTAGCTAAGGTACAAATGAAAATAAAATGCTGTCTACTAAAATTAACTTAATATTAATTTTAAAATTTTAGTTAGGCATAATAAAGCACATCTTTAATTCCAACACTCAGGAGGCAGAGGCAAGTGGAACTCTGAGTTTGAGGTCAGCTTGGTCCACATAGCAAGCTCCTGGCCAACCAGGGATACACAGGGAGACCCTGTCTCAAATAAATAAATATAAAAATAAAGACATTAATTTGGGATCTGGGAAGATGACTTAGCAGATAAAGGTGCCTGTGATCTAAGTTCAATCCTCAAAACCCAGACAGTAGATTCTACTAAGTAGAAGGAGAGAACAGATTCACACAAGTTGTCCTCTAACCTCAAGACATGTTGGGGGCATGTGCATGCAGGCACACACAGATAAATGTAAAGAAAAAAATTGTAGCCAGACGGTGGTGGCGCCTTTAATCCCAGCACTCGGGAGGCAGAGGCAGGCGGATCTCTGTGAGTTCAAGGCCATCCTGGTCTACAGAGTGAGTTGCAGGACAGGCTTCAAAGGGACACAGAGAAACCCCCGTCTCGAAAAACCAAAAAAAAAAAAAAAACAAAAAACAAAAAAAAATTGTAATTCATGATAATTTTTTAAAAATCTTTTTCTGGCTTTTGACCCTTCCATATAACATGTCTCTGCTATGCATGAAGTAATGGAAGGGCCTCTGAAAGGCAACTGCTTTACAAAATAAAAGAGCAAACTAAGACTAGGCTCCCAGTAAACTGGCAATCCCAGATCAAACCCTTGAGAGGCCATCTGTGGAATACTAAACATACAGATAGGATAGGACTCAATCATGCTTGCAATTAACCATCCTGAAAAATGGTTGTTGGCTCAGTATGTGTTTGTTTTGCTTTCTAAAACCTTCTGCCTGTGGCTCCCACATGAAGACACATGTAAACTTAGCAACCTATAAGCTCTCCGGGATAATAGCTCAGACATGAAATCAGAGCTGGTGTAGTGCTACTCTCTGACGTCTGTAACACTCCTCAGCGTCTCTGAAGGCTGGCCTCACCGCTGGCTCTGATGCATCCTGTGACAGCCGTGCAGCAGCTGGGAGCTCTCAGCCAACAGCGCTACCTCCGTGCTGATTCAGATAGGGGACTGCATGCTTCTAAGCTGGGAGGAGCCTTCAAACATAATGACCTTCTTCCCCTGACACTCCACCACTGTCACCCGGGAAACCCTGGAGCATGGTGCAGCCTGGAGCCTCAGCATTTGGGCAACAGGCCATGGTGTTCCCAGGCATCCCTTTCACTTCATCTCTGACACACCAGAGAATTGAGGTTCCAAAAAATTTTGAACAAAATCAGCCTGCACTCAGTCCCAGTAGGTGGTAGCAGGGCCAAGTAAGGTTTCTCCTGAGTCCTTACGCCTTCCAAAACCTTGGCCTCACAGACCTCACTCTTCAAAAACTGACCCACAGATTTCAAGCTCAGCACACACTTGCCATCCTCTCTCTCACCTTCACCCTCCAAGTTCTGTTTTCTCAATTAACACACACACACACACACCCCAGAGGTGTCCTGGTAATGTGTCTTTAATTGTAGCACCTGAGGTATTGCTGAATGAATGACATGTCTGAAAAGTTGGGGCTATGTTGGTGGTCAATTTGGGAAACAGCATGCACTGGGGAGGACCCGCATATTGCGTTGTTTTGTGCATGTGTCAAAGTTCACTAACCTTGCAGGTAAGGGTCACCGAGTGCCCATCATGACAAGTCTACTTGCCTAAGTGGCACAGGATGAGCTACTAAATGTTCAACATGACAAATAATTTTTGTACAACTATGGAATAGTTTTATCTGTTGGAAAAAGGAAAAGTCAGGCAGTCATGGCTTTACCAAACAGAAACCATTCACTGGGCCAATCACCAATCTCTGGCATTGGCTGGCATCCTCAAGGGGTGAGTAGAGAGTTGCATTATCTCTAGATGACCACTTGAAATTATTTAAAACCACACATATGGCTGGGAAGATGGATCCATGAGTAAAAGTGCTTGTTGCACAAGCCTGAAGACCTGCGTTCAATCCCCAGGACTCATACAGTGGAGGGAAAGAACCAGCTCCTGCAAGCTGTCCTTTGACTGCTGTATGTCCACCCATCCCAAACAAACACACACACACACACACACACACACACACACACACACACACCAGTAACAACATAATTTAAAATGTTAAAACTGCACTCACACAGCACCTTTCCTATAATGCACAGGTCATCAGAATTTTTCAAGAACTGTTATCTGCATGTACCATTGTCTTCTATCTACATCCTAAGAAACCACAGTGTGATTTTGGCCCTGCCGGCTCCAACCCCATTTATTAACACAGAGAACCAGCAATGATCACTGACTGGTGATTCCCTAGCTTTAGGACTGGTCCTGCAGCAGTTACCCACTTTCCCCTCACCTATATGCCTTGCCACTCTAAGGCCATAAATGGATAACATTTGAGGCTTAACTTTTCACCTGTGGGGGGATGTAAATGCTTGAGCTGGCAGGTTTTAAAGACAAGTGCCGTGACTGATCAGAAGCAAATCAGCAGAAGAGGTAGGAAGCAGAGCAAACAAGACAAAGGCAAAAGTGCAGAAACTCGTCGCGGGTGGAAAGACAAGTGAACATTTCACAGAGCTTCAGTTCCTGAAACTCAGCCACCTCAACTACAACAGAAGCCATGAAAATGGATTTATTTTGCCCTCTGGCTCAGTGTTCTGTGTCACAGTATTTCCTCTTCTATCCCGAAAAATACACTCCCATCAGGGCAAACAATGAATATGCATGAGGATTTTACATAGTAAGCATTCAATAAACACTTCTTGAATTAATGAATAAATTTCTCTAGCCTAATGACATCTGCTGTGAATTTTAAAGATCCTACAGGGAAAGGGGAGGGGGTAAGTGCTGCTTCTGTTGATTTCATTTGGTGAGTAGCCTGTGCTGCTGCTAACTAGTGCTTGGAAGTGACTAGCCTGACCTCAGCTAGAGTTTCTCCAATAAATCCTATTATGATATAGACACTGGGAAACTTAAACAGAGGGAGAATAAAGAAACTTCAAACAGGGGCTGTAGATGTAGCTCAGTCATTAGAGTGCTTGCCTACCATGCGGAAGGCCCTGGGCTCGATCCCCAACACTGATAAACCAGGCCCTTAATCACAGCACTAGGGAGGTAAGGCAGAAGAATCAGAAGTTCCAAGTCAACCTTGGCTACATACCAACTTCAAGGCTATACTGAAATACATGAATGAGATTCTGTCTCTAAAAAACAAACAAATAAAACAAAGTACTTTCTGTCAATAGCAACTATTACTAATTTTCTTCAATAATTAGAAACTTAAAAGATAAAATAGTGAAATAAGTTAAAGGTCTGCATCAACTATTAGATCCTGAAAATGATCCTATTTTGCAGCTGTGTTGGAATGCTTAAAAAAGTCTCCCATCAGCTAAGTGGTGGCGGCAGTGGTGGCTCAGGCACACACCTTTACTCCCAGCTCTCAGAGACAGGCAAATCTCTAGGAGTTCAAGGCTGGTCTACATATGGAGCTCAAGGCTTGTACAGTGAGACTGTCATCAACACCCATCCCAACACAAAACAGTCATTTTGGGGCAGGGGAGACTGTCCTTGTTATTAGCAAAAAAGGAAGCTTTGCATGGTCATTTAATGGAAGGCAATATTTAATGATTTGATAGTTGAAAAAAGCTTTGGAACTCTGGTACCAAGGAGGTTCATAGAAAAATAAAATTCCTGCCTTCATCCAATCATTTTTTTCTCATGTATTTCCCCAATTTTGAGTCTTACAGTTTTCAACCCACTGAAAACTCAAGTCCTCTTTCCTCCCTGTTTCGTTCAACAGGAGCTTTAGTATCTCAGGGTATCAGCTACACAGTTCACCTGTCTTTAGGAGATTTGGTTTTCATAGTACACCAGAAATACAGTTCAAGTTTAAAAAAAAAAAAATCAATAACAACAAAACATACTGATTGGGTTGGGGTGAGAATTAAGCCGCTATTGAGTTGGTCAGCTCCTGGTTAAGAGTAACCCCCCCAGCACAACAGTGAGGTTAACCAGCCTCTAGACCAAACAAGAGTGATCACACAAACACCCAGTATGAACAGCACACAATGAAACACCCTGGCAGGAATTCAATTTACAGATTGAATAGGCTGCTATAAAAGTATCAAGGGTCGCCCTGCAGTGGTGGCACACACCTTTAATCCCAGCACTTGAAAAGCAGAGGCAGGCAAACCTCTGTAAATTCGAGGCCAGCCTGGTCTACAAGGCCAGCCAGGGCTACACAGAGAAAACCTGTGTCAAAAAAAAAAAGTGTGTGTGTGTGTGTGTGGTCTTTGGGGGTAAAAAGTTTGGGGTCTAGAGATGTAGCTCAGTGCCTGCCTAGGATGCATAAAACCCTGTGTTTATCCCAGTACCATATAAAACCAGGTAGTGATTCCTGTAATCCCAGAACTCAGATGGGAGCAGAAGGCTCAGTCAGATGTTCAAGGTCATCCTCAGCACACAGCAAGCTTGAGGCAAACAGGCTAAGAAAAAAAAGCTTTAGGGGCAGAGCAGGCAAACAGACAACAGCCTTAATTTTTCCAAACCAAGTCTGCTATGAGTCTTCCTGTTCAGTAACAGGTATTGGTAAAGATACAGAAAAGAGTGGCACTTCAAGGGTAAAAAGCTGACAGCCAAAGCACTTTTCAAGAGTGTGGCAGCTGCCTGAGAGGTAAAAATATGTAGCTACCACACAACCCAAAAAGTATACTTCCAGCTATGTATCCAAAGGAGCTGAAAGCATGTCCTGCACATGAATGTGGATAGTCCACTGAAGTTGTATAATGCTGGCCCAACATTTTTACTTCCAGAACTCACTCTATAAATGCAGTCACACATGTACACAGACTCCATCCTCATGGGTTCTGCTGCCATTTGCAATAGAAACTAATACATTCTCAAATTCCCACTTCCTATTGCTAAAGAAATCATGATTCAGCCATACAACACGATAGCACTGGGCAGTTAAAAAGAGAGCATCCTGATGGCTCAGCTGCAAAGAGAACCTACAGCCAAGACTGATGACCTGAGTTCCATTTTGGAAACCCACATGGTGGAAGACGTGAACCAACTCCCATAAGCCGTCCTGACTTCGTGCACACGGACCTGTTAAGAATGAAATCAATTAAACCCACCTCCCTCTCCTCCCCCCCTTCTCCCAACACAAATAAAGTAAAAAAGAAAATTTTAAAAGAAAAGTGAAGAATAAAAAACAGGACCAAACTTTCTGTAATAATGTTTGATTTTCTTTAAAACAATTAAGAAAACTATCAGGTATCGGGTATGGTGGCACATCCCTTTAATCCTAGCACTTGGGGAAGTAGAGGCAGAAAGATCTCTGTGAGTTCAAGGCCACCCTTATCTACAGAGCCCCAGACCAGCCTGCTACAGAGTGAGACCCTATCTCAAAAAGCAAATTATAACAAAACAATGACTGAGGGGAAAACAATTTGGGAATGAAAGGACCAGCTGCCATCTGCTAAGCACAAAGCCTTATACCTTCCTCCCTCCCCCCTTCCATCACCACCTCACACAAAAGAAGAAATAAAATTAAAAGTAATCTGAACGCTCCAATTTTTTTTTTTGGTTCTGTTTTTATTTTATTTTTTGGTTGTTTTTGTTTGTTTATTTGTTTGTTTGTTTGAAACAATGCTTCTCTGTGTAGCTTTGGCTGTCCTGGAACTCATGAGATCTGCTTGCCTCTGATTCCTGAGTGCTGGGATTAAAGGTGTTTGCCACAACCACCTGGCCTGAACTCTACAATTTTAAGATCAGCACAGCATAGTAGCTGATGCCTATAGCCTCGGCACTGAGGAGGCTAAGACAGTAAGTAGGCTATTGAGTTTGAGGCTGGTGTGGGTTGTTGCCGAGTTGCAGGCTAACCTAGACTATATGAGACCCTATGAGGGGGTGCTGAAGAAACGGCTCTACAGATTCAATTCCCAGCACCCACCACCGGGGCCTCTTCAGGTGGCCACCAGCCCCCTCTTCAGGCACTGCACCCTGTGGTGTACATATATGCATTAAGGCACACACACATACACACAAAATTAAATAATTTAGATTAAAATTTTTTAGTACTTCAACTGTCTTGCAGATAACACAGAAACAGACTGTTTTATTGTCTTTTTTCTTTTCTCTTTTCTTTCATGAAGCTGAGGCTATCACTGAAGGGCTGCAATCCTTGTTCCCCTAGAGCTAGTTAGTATCTTACACTGTGGCTGGACCAACCCACTTCCAGAGCTTGTAACTGGACAGTATTTTGATTTTGTGCATATTTGCACCAGCTCTCTCAGAATTGTTGACATCTTCTAAGGTTAATTTTTTGATGGCTTCCTCTGGAAGGCTTGCCAAGTTACACTTTATCCCCAAAAAATGAGAAAAATTTCCTCCAATTACTGTTGTCAAAAATCTTTTGGTGGGTTGTAGCTCAGTGTTGGAGACCTGGCCTGGCATGCACAAGGCCCTGAATGCCAGCTTTGAGGCCACTAACAATTTTTCTTATGAAAACAACTACCTAAATCTTATAACTTTTTTCTTTCCTTTTTTTTTTTTTTTTTTTTTTTTTTGAGACAGGATGATCTCTCTACATATACCTGGCTGTCCTGGAACTCACTATATAGATGAGGCTGAACTTGAACTCACAAAGATCCACCTGACTCTGCTTACAGAGTGCTACTAGGGTTAAAGGCATGTGCCACCATACCCAGCCTTACCACTTTTATTAAAGGCCACCTAAATATTCAACAGAGAACTGTCTAAATTCATAAAACATTTAAATCTATAAGTGTGTTTAAATTCCATAAACCTTTTTTATGGTTCTATCCTTTAAAGCCACACATCCTTTGGCCTAGGTAGTAATTAAAATCAAATGAGGTTTTGAACACACCAATTGGAGGCTAGCACTCTGCCTTGAAGTACTGTGCAAAGCAATGCAAAAATCAACTGTGAGCCATCCTGCATGGGTTTGCAAAGAACAGACATATGTGTGCCGGTCCAGGATATTTCTGGAAAGATTCACGAGAAATTGGCAACATCAGTTACACTTAGAGGACACTCCTGTGTCTTTGCCACCAACTTTTCTCAATATACTCCTGTGTACCTCTACAATTCAGCGCTATACAAGGATTAACTTTTCCCCATATTAAACAGCCCTAACCAAAAATCATTTTAAGACGTGTAAGAGAGAACAGAAGGAATGTGCAGATCCCACCAGCACAAAGTCTCTTTGGAAGGAACGTGGGCAAGCTGGCATATCCTCCTGCAGGGTCACCCGTAGATCTGGGAAGAAGCCAGCCAGGGGCTGTACTTAAAGCAGCTCCTTCCTCTTCCTCCTTCAAACACTAAGAAACCTTCCCCCTCCTCTCAGCTTCCTTTAAAATCGGTTTTATTTTCTAAATGCCCATCAATCTAGAAATACACTTTATACTAAATTTCTATGTTTGTCTAAACACTTCCTAAATCAATAAATGTTGTCACCAATCGAGCCCACCTAGGAAAGTCCAAGTCCAGGGCCTGGAAACCGTTTCTTAAAACCCCACGCAGAGGTGGACACAGTCCGCCCCAGAAAACGCGGCACAATCCGTCAACCGCGCAGACAGCTATGCAGCTGACAATACGTTTCCATGTACAGCAGCACACCGAAGGCAAGCTCTGGCTTCGACACCAATCCCGGCAAACCCAGCAGCTGCCAAATTAATTTCTTTGGTCTTCAAGAACTGAAGCACTAAGAAAAATCACCCTCGAAAGCTGCTTTTCTACCTATTCGGGCTGGCGGGGATTTCTCAAAAGTGACACCTCTGGGCTCTTAGAATGCTAGGTGGTTCAAACGCCATCACCGTGACACTTTTCTGGAGGCGCGAGGGAGGGCAAAGGATCCCTGAGGAAGCCTGAGGAGGGCGTGGGCAAGAGGGGGGCAAGCTCAGGAGGGATCCCACGCGTGACTAAGGCGCAGCGGGGCTTGGGCCCTCGGGCCAGCCAAGACCAGCGCCTTCGGAGCTCAGCAGAGGCTCGGATTGGCGTGAGAACAACCGCGCCAGCTATCCCGGAAAGAGGTGGGTTCGAGGGCAGAGCCCTCCGCCGCCTCCGGAGGCTGGGTGCATTTACAGAGGTGACCCCTCGGCCCATCGCGGGTAAAGTTGCAGCCGCGGGCGCGCGGGCGGCGGGAGGCGCGAGGAGCCGCGAACCTCGTGGGGGTGTGGCGGGGGCTCACCCGTGATGTCCAGGTACAGGTCGTCCTGCTGCTCCAGGCGGTGCAGCTCCTGCGGCGTGGAGCTGCGGCTCTTCTTCACGCCAGGAGAGGCGGACGAGCTGCGGCGCGAGCAGGGGGGCGCGGTAGCCCAAGCCGAGCGCCGCTCGCTCTTGCGCTTCATGGAGGCGGCCGCGGCCCGTCAGGGGACCGCGACCATGGCCCGGCAGCCCGGCCCGAGTCCTCGAGCTGCGTTTCCCGCTGCCCGCGCCCCGGGGGCCACACAGCGCTGGCCGGCGGCTGGGGCAAAGCGCGCGCGCCCTGGGACGCTGCTGCCTGGGCGTCCGAGCTTAGCGGGCCGCGGCTCCCGGGGACCCCCAGGAGGGATGTTCCGTGGAGCTTCATTCACAAAAAGAAGGGCCCACAACCCTCCTCGGGGCCCGCCGGCTCGGGCCGTTCATTGGTCAGTGCGGCGTGACGTCACGCAGCTGAGGCCTTCCTACAGGCAGGTACTCGGTGACGCCATAAAGAAAAGTCTGAGCGCTTCCGCCAATCGGGCAGAAAGCGTGCTGGCGACCCCTTGGTGGGACCCCCCTAACTTTTGTCTCCTGTGTCCAGGTGCGACGCCCCAGTCCCCAGTTCCTCGAGTGAGTCCCCAAGTTCCTGTATAGCCCTTCCCCAGTAACTCCACTCCGGGTCTTTGGGATGGAATTTTCTTTTTTAAGTGTTTCGTGGGTTTCCTTGTAATTCGCGCCAAGGGAGCCTTGTCATGGCCGCCTACTGGGGGAGTATAGCCTGCTGAAATGGTCCGCAGCTCTGTGGACACAAGGCCGAGTGGACCTAAGAACTTAGAAGTTCAGACCACCGCTGTTTTTTCCACCTATCGGAGCAGAGCAATGAAGGCATCTTGGAGTCGGTAAAAACCACCTGGAGACGCGATTTACCATGTTGGTTTGCTCCTTTGGCATCTCACCCCGGGACCCTGGAGCTGCGCTAACTCTTGCTGTGCATAGCCCGGGTGCCGACTTAACACGGTCCGATGTAACACGAAGTGTAGCAGCACGTGGCCAGCTGAGCCCTCGGACTTTTCTCTTTCAGTTCTGCCGGGATACAGCCCCATATTTTGCTAGTGTGTTAAAAAGATGTCAGACCTTCTTGGAACTTGACCACAGCTGCCATTTTGAAGGGCCTAGCTCCACCGTGGCATCTCAATGAGCGAGGAAACTGGAAACAGTCTTTAGAGTCGTGGTCCCAAATTCTCCATCTGCAGGCCAATTCCTGTTGTCAACAGCGATTTAACTTCTACTCTGCAAGGGAAGCCAGAGTCAGGGATGAATTTCTGCCCCTCCCCCCAGAAACCTCTCAGAAATGCAGATTTCACAGAGTTCCTCGTCCTAGGGTTGTTTTGGCTTTTGTTTTAAAGAGTTCCATTAAGCCAGCTAAGTAGGAAAAGAAAGGGTGTAGGACAGCTTTTCCTTAGCCAGGAACCGCTTAAGAACTAGCTTGGTTTCGTATTCATCTTTCGATTTTCCATAAGGATACCAACGAAGGCCTTACCTTTAAAATGTTCTACATGTTTGCAGTGGTAGCAAAAACATTTGACCTGGAGGAGGAAATTTTCCACACTGTTCCAGGGCTCATAGTAGAAAGGCCACCACGTGTCACAATCAGAAATTTTAAGGTTTTTTTTTTTAATCATTACATGAGGGTTACTCCAGTGGGTCCCTAGGATTACAGAGAAGAAAGTGTTCTAAGAGATTGTTTGTTGTGTCTGACTACACAGCCCAGACTGGCCTCAAAATGGCATCTGCCTCTCCAGTGCTGGGATCACAAGTGTGGGCCACCACAGGCACCTTGCCGGGTTTTCTCTGTGCATGTGTCTAGTGTGTTCTGCTTTTTGAGGATCTGGGCCTTGCAGGTGCAGGACAAATGATCTCTTAGTAGGCCGAATCCCTGGCTCTCGTTGGTTTTTGAGACTGGCTTAGTTAAACGTTTTAAGAGCCAAGTAGTTCCCATTTTCTCTCACCTTCAAATAGAAAGATTGAGCTAGGTGGTGGTGGTGCACACCTTTAATCCCAGCACTCATGAGGCAGAGGCAATCGGATCTCTGTGAGTTCAAGGCCAGCCTGGTCTACAGAGTGAGTTCCAGGACAACCAGAGCTGTAACACAGAGAAACCCTGTCTTGAAAAAACAAAAACAAATAGAATGTTTGGGCTAGATTCTGGCTGCTAGAAATTCTAACAAAATGCATATGGTTTAAATAAAGGGGGGAAAGCTTACATATACATAATTATACCATGTAAGCATTTTCAGATTTTGCCAATTCATAATTTTGTGATCTTGCTGAAATAGTATTTTTAAAATTGAGGCTTTTGATTATACCTTTTTTTTTTTTTTTTTTTTTTTTTTTTTTGGTTTTTCGAGACAGGATTTCTCTGTGTAGCTTTGCTCCTTTCCTGGAACTCACTCTGTAGCCCAGGCTGGCCTTGAACTCACAGAGATCCGCCTGCCTCTGCCTCCCAAGTGCTGGGATTACAGGCGTGCGCCACCACCACCTGGCTTTGATTATACCTTCTAATTATTCAGACATGTCTTTCATTCTTGGGAACTAGAAGTCCATGTGTTACAAATATGTTCATCACTTGGGTGTGGCCACACAGGCCTGTAATATAAGCCCTTGGAAGATGAAAGCTGGAGGATAAGGAGTTCAAGGTCATCCTCTTCTATAAGGGGTTGGAAGCCAGCAGCCAAGGCTACAACCAGATTCTGTCTCCAAATAAAAAGATTCAAGGCCAGTCAGACTGCAAGCACAGTGTAAAGGCACTTGCCAGCAAGTATAACAACCTGAGTTCAATCCCTGGGAACCCATTCATTAAAAGAGAACCAGTTCCACAAGCCATCTTCTGACACATACCCCCTCCACACATACTAAAGAAATAAGTAAATGTAACCTCAAACTCTTTATATTTTGTTTTTCTGTCATGTTTAGAAAATACCTTAGCTGATCTTTGTTGTGTGACATTTCCTTTGAATTGTCTAATTTCTCTAATCAATGAGCTGACTTCTAGGTTCTGAGAATTTGGCTACAGGAAAGTGTCTGAATTTGCTTGCATGAGTACATTATTGTTCATTGTTTGATCACTGGTCATAGAATTGTAGAATTTGAAAGCACCTCTTCTTTGACAGTGAGGACAGGGAACACAGTAGTGGTCAGTCAAGATAGAAAGGGAACATTATGGGGACCTGGGAAGGAGAAGAAGCCCCTTGCTCGGGAGTATGACTGAAGTGTGTCAACAGCTGAGACTCAGGAAATTCAGGTTAGGACTGGAGAGGTCACTGAACACTGCTCTTGCAGAGTACCTCAGTTTGGTTTCCAGCACCCAGGTCAGGCTGCTCACAACTAGTAACTCCATCTCCAGAGGATCTGGCTAGGCACCTGCACTCTATGCACCTACCCAATGATGCACACAAATAAATCTTTTTGTTTGTTTTAACAAAAGAGCTCCAAACTGGGAGATGGCTCAGTGTAAAGTATCTGCCCTGTAACAATGAGGACCTGAGTTTGGATCCCCAGCACCCATGTAAATAAAAAACCCATGGATAAGTAAGTATCTATAATCCCAGCATTGAGGAGGCAAATACAGGAGGATTTCTTGGGCTCAGTGGCCAGTCTATCTGAATCTGTGGAAGACACATGACATGGACCTCTAGCCTCTACATACACATACATGTGCTTGTGCACCCACATGAACACACACAAGAGAATTCCAGCACAATATTTGTTGTAAAGGTTCAAATTGGAGAATGCATTTCTTTTATATAGAAATATTATCAAGGGCTAACGATGTTTTGTATCTTTTAAAAATAAACTGGTCCCATGGGGCTGGAGAGATGGCTCAGTGGTTAAGAGCACTGGCTGCTCTTCCAGAGGACCCGGGTTAAATTGTGCCCATTTGGCGGCTCACTACTGTCTACTAGGTTCTGAGAATTTGGCTCCAGTTCCAGGGACTCTGACACCCTCACACAGACATGCATGCAGACAAAACAGCAATGCACATAAAATCAAACTTTTTTAAATAAATAAACTGATTCCTACTGGGCATGACACACCTTTAACCCCAGTCCTTGGGAGGTTGAGGCATGAGAAGTACGGCGAGGTTAAGGCCAGCCTGGGCCACCTAGTGAACGTCAGGTCAGCTGGAATACAGAGTGAGACATTATCTCCCAAATCCAAAGTAAATTTTGATTGTTTTTGTTTTTCTGAGACAGTCTTACTATGTAGCTCTGGTTGTCCTGGAACTCACTCTGTAGATGAGAATGGCTTCAAAGTCACAGAGATCTGCCTGCCTCAGCCTGTCATGGAGAAGTCTTCTTGTACCCTGTGAATATGTCACTTGGATTGGTTTAATAAAAAGCTGAGGGGCTGGAGAGATGGCTCAGAGGTTAAGAGTTCAATTCCCAGCAACCACATGGTGGCTCACAACCATCTGTAATGAGATCTGGTGCCCTCTTCTGTATACATAATAAATAAATAAATCTTTAAAAAAGAAAAAAAGCTGAATAGCCAATAGCTAGGGAGGATTTTGGGGACAGAGAGGGCACTGGGAAGAAAAAGGATGGAGATGCCAGGAGATGCAGAGTGAGCAGGATGGGCACTATGAAGATGAGGTAATAAAGCCATGAGTCAGAAAGTAAATTAATAGAAATAGGTTTAACTTAAGTTATAGGAGCTAGTTAGAAACAAGCCTAAGCTATCAGCCAGGCTTTCATAATTAAGAAGGCTCTGTGTAGTTATTTGAGAGCTGGCTGGCACTACAGAGAAAGACTCACTACTAATGGTGCCCAACATCCAGCCACATATATCCACATAAGACCTGAGAAAGCCTTAAAAAAAGTTCTAAACACAGAAAAATAGAGCCCAATGCAGCTTCCTAGTCTCTTGTCTCTCATGCCAGCCGCAGTATAGAGACACACTGCATTCTTGAGTCACCAGTGCACCCTGAAATAAGTCTCATGGCAAGTTTACAGAAAAGGTTACAGATATGCAGTAAAGTAGATTCAGACAGAAAAAAAAATCGAAACAGGTTACAGTGTGTTTAACAATATATGTAGGCTTAAGAAAAAATGGGTATAGACAGTCATAGAAAAAATAAATTGCTTAAAAATAATAGTCTTTAAAGAGAGTAAAGTACTAAAAAAAATAAGCCACATAAAAATGAAATAATACACAGGGAGTCTGGACCCTATATGGTGTCTTGTTAACTTTAAATTTTTTAAATGCTAATGTACAAAAAACAATAGCTTCTGAGAGACATTGGATTATGGAAACTGCTAAATTAAACCAACCTATATATTTTAAAAATGTCTTAACTTCAAAATGGAAGTCAGATAATGTGTTTCATTGGGGGAGAGGTTATGCTTTTGTTTCCACAGAAAACGAAAGGCTGTGGATTCCTTCCAGATTACTAGAGATCAGATTTGACTGGGGGAAACCTCCTGAATATCTTGGCTACAGACATATGGGAGTGAGCCAAAAAAACTACAGGATAAGTGATGTGTAAGCTGATCGTTTGACATGGGAACAGCTCTGAGATGAGACATGATAAATCTTATTGGCTACAGAGTCCTCATGACTTATTATTACATGCCATCCTTTCATTGGCATGCATAGAGATCTATATTACAGTTTGATTATACAGTCCAAACAGACTTATAAAGTTAACAGATGTCTTTTACCTGCTCATACGGAAAATAAAAAATCATCTTTTAACTACTTGTGTGCACTGCACATTCCATACTTGTGTTAATGCAGATATGTATGTTATCTTTGAAAGTTTATGTATTTTCACAGCATGGGGACCAAACACCAATGAAAATAGGTGGCCCAGATGATCCAACATCTCAGAGTAACTGTTGCAGTTTCTTCAGAGTTCTGTATCCAGAACAGCTTCAAGGATGCTGGCTGAGATGGTCCAGCCTCACAGATTACTCCAGGACTTCAGATAAGTCCTGCACTTTCCCATTACACAGAGACTGAACAACAAATAATATAGCTAGCTCTCCCAGGACTTGACCATTATCCCAATTTTCCCAGGGTTTCCTAAAGACGCCAGCGCCCCCAAACAACAGGAGGCATTCTAGAGAACACAATGCCCACATTCCCAAGAGATGGGTTGGGTGGCTTTTGGCTATTCGATGGGTTATAGATGTTTGTCATCATTTAGGGGGGTTGTTTCCAAGTTGTTATTATTCATGGTCAGGAAAAAAGCTAAACAAAGGAGTTAGATTCAAGGGTCTTTTTCTGAACTAAAAAAGGAGATATAGTATGAAAATGTTGAAATAAAGGGTGGATTGTTAAGTCTACTTTTAACCAACTAGTCTCAAATATTTTACATTGGTATGGATTTTTGCATATTGATACAAAGTTAAGGTTATTTTTGTTATACTCTATATGTTTCTACTCTTGCTTAAGGTATTATACCCATGCAGCTCATTTAAAAAGGTTATGTAAAGTTTTAGTCTTTAAAGGCTATTTAGAATATTAAAAAGAATACAGGTTAATAGTTAAGTCATCTATGACAATCAAACTTACACTCATATTAGGTATGTTTACAAGGTCATACAGAAATATATTTTAGATAGATGGTCTCCAAACACTTCAAAGAGTTATGGAATTTTAGCATTTAAAATGTTTTAATAACATAAGGCTTGCCAGGCAGTGGTGGTGCATGCCTTTAATCCTAGCACTTGGGAGGCAGAGGCAGGCAGATCTCATTGAGTTCAAGGCCAGCCAGGTCTACAGAGTAAGTTCCAGGACAGGCTCCAAAGCTACACAGAGAAACCCTGTCTCAAAACAAACAAACAAAAACAAAAGTACGATTAGCTGCTGTGGATATTGCTCTGTATAAATAAAATACTGATTGGCCAGTAGCCAGGCAGGTTCTTTGTGTCCCCATAGGATACAGTACCCCCCTCCAGCAGGAAGTAGTAAGAGAAGCTACACTCAAATTCCCAAATATACCAAGCTGGTTTTGGAGATGGAATTGGCTCACTCCTTCTCTAAACCCAAGCACATTGCTAAAAGAAAAGGTTGAGAGATTCTTGTGTCCCATATCAGAAGAGCCCTCTGATGTGGGACAGAGTAAAACCAATATTTTTATTTAAAGCAGGTTGATTATAAATGCAATCTCTTTCTAAAGAAGAAAAGGGATAGTTTAGATATGATAGGATGAAAGGGTAGATTAATGAACCTACTTTTAAAGAGTAACAACTTGTTTAGAAATGTTTTACATTGCTATGGATTTTAGTTTATTGATACAAGTTTAAACTTAATTTTGTTATACTGTGTATATATATATTTCTACTCTCCTTCGAGGTATTATGTTTATGTAACTCATTTAGATTGCAATGGATAATTAAGAAATACAGATTAATAATTAGTCTTCTTTGATAGTCAAACTCATAGTCATGTTAGTTAAGTTTTCTAGATATACATAGATATATTTCAGATAGATAGGTAATCTTCAAACACTTCAAAGACCTACAGAATATGGCATTTAAAATGTTTGAAAAATTTAGACTTTCTGGACAGCGAGACATGTCTGCTCCTGGCAGCACCGGATTTACTTCAGAGAGGAGGATGGGCATTGAAAACACTCTATATAGAGTTTATCTTTACCTTGGCAAAAATAGCCATTTGGGCAAGAAACTGTTCTTGCCTGGACTGCTTGATTGTCTGGACATGCAGGGCACATAGGAAGGTGACCACTGAACTTTGCTTGGCAAAATGGTCCTTCAGGTTCCTGCTTCACAGAGGAAACTGCCAGATATTCTGCAGGACACAGAGAAAAGTGATTGAAAGACTCTAGGCCTGTGGGCTGAAGAGAGATGCCCCAACTTTACAGAGGAACTTTGGATGACTGTCCAGGCTGCCAGCTGTCTCTGTCTACTCTCACAAGACTCCTGAAAGTTGCTTGCGCCCTCCTGTTTCTCAGGTAATATTATATCCTTCTGCGGTCTTTGATGTAGTTGAAGACTAGATAGTTTTAATTTTCCTTAGTTATGATAAAATATAAGTTAGATATGAAACTTTAGACTCACAAATATAGGATAGATAGGATATCTTCTTTAATTTTGCCAAATACAAATAGACTAGATATTATAAATAGACTAGATATTGTAACTGTAATTCTTGCTTGATAATTGTTTTGTTTTGTTATATGTAATTTTACTATGTGAAAGTTAAAACCTTCCTTTTTGAAAAAAAAAAAAAAGAAAAGGGGAAGTGTTGTGGATATTGCTCTGTATAAATAAAATGCTGATTGGCCAGTAGCCAAGGAGGAAGTATAGGCAGGACAAGCAGAGAAGAGAATTCTGGGAACAGGAAGGCTGAGTCAGGAGACGCTGCCAGCTGCCACCATGAGTACCAACATGTAAGATACTGGTAAGCCACGAGCCATGTGGCAAGGTATAGATTTAATCGAAATGGGTTAATTTAAGATGTAAGAACTAGATAGCTAAAAGCCTGAGCCACTAGGCCAAACAGTTTAAATAATATAAGAGTCTGTGTGTTTATTTTATAAGTGGGCTGCGGGACTGCTGGGGTTTGGCAGGAGCTGGAGAGAAACTTTCCAGCTACAATTAGCAAATGATTAAAAACAAAGATTACACAAGGACTTTGAGTGGACTTCAAAGGCTCATGTGTTAAAGGTTTGGTCCCCCCCTAAGGACTATGGGAAATGGTAGGAACCAAAGAGGTAGGGCCTAGTGAGAGGTTTTCAGTCATTGGAGGCATGCCATCATAGGGAACTGTGAGACATGGGGATTCCTTGTTCTTTCAGTTCTTGACTATGAAGTAAGCAGCTTTATTCTGCATGGTACTTTTGCCATGATCTGTTGTCTCACCAGTGGCCACAAAGCAATGGGCCAACTGAGCTTAAGCCTCTGAAACTGTAAGCGAAAATAACATTTCTTCTTTTTAAGTTGATTATCTCAGGTATTTTCTTACAGAAATGGAAAGCTAAAATAGTAGGTATTAGTTCAGTGAGCTAGAAAATTATATATGGCAGATAACCACTGTGCCTCTGCCTGCTGAGTGCTGGTATTAGAAGCATGGGATACCATGCCTGGCTCCCAGTGAGTCTTTTTAAATACCAACTCCTGTAGTTTAAATATGATTTGAGCATATCTCCAAAGTTTGTGTTAGGGCTTGGTATTCAAAATGGGGTATTGATGTGATAGAACCTTTAAGAAAAGGAATTAGTAGGAAGTCAGTAGGTCTCGGGGGCACCACCCTCAGAAAGAATTAGTACAGGTCTCCTGGATAGAAGTTAGCCCCTAAGAACATGGGTTAGGAGAGATTGGCACTTCCCTTGAATCTCTCTTCTGTGTGTGTATCACTTGTTACTGTCACACTGCTGCCATTGTTAAGCTGTCCACCATGAGGTCAGCCACCACTTATCCAGTGTATACTGGTGCCAAGCCCGCAGTGCTTGGATTAAAAGTATGTGCCACCACTCTTGGCTTGGTGCTATACTAGTGAACTTCCAACACTGCGAGTGAAACAAACCTCTGTTCTGAAGTACCTAGCCTCTGGTATTCTGTAAAACACAGCAACAGGCCATGAGCTAACCCTCACACAGACATGAGCATGATTCCCTCTATCCAGACCGTGTCCTGTAGCCATTCCCCTGCCTCCAACTCCCTCTCCTGGCTTTGTTTTCTGCTCTCCATGTCAGATACATCTTCTGGCACAATATTTTGGATTCTGAAATTTATTTCAGGCTCTCTCATCCTGACCGAGTTGGACCAGCTCTTCTGGCTGAATCCAGGTATTCTTAGACTCACAGGGCTTGAACAATCTCTCCTGGACACTTCAGAAGTGGCTGCAGATCCAAGTTGACTCTGCCTGTGGGCACAGCTGCCAAACCAGGCCTCCTCCCAGGGCAGGACACAGCAAGCTTCACAGTCATAATCGGCAAAGATAATCAGGTAATTGGAGATAGCTAACCACCTCCTTTACTCACACTACACACATTTTTCTTGCCAACTATTACACAACAAGAAAGATTCTTATCTAACTCTCCCCTTATTGATGCAGAAGTAATTGAAAGGCAACAATATAAAGTCTCTTCCAAGGCTGTAAAAATGCAAAAGCAATTTATTCTTCTTCTCCTGTTGGGGCTAGGAAGAACATTCTCCAAGATTTTCCGATTTGAGAAGAGAATTAACTACCAACTCTAATATGTTGATTTTCTCTGTGTATTTTTTATTCAAGCCCTCTCATGGAGAGGGAATCCTAGCACACCCTTTGGTCTCATTTTCCCCACAAAGGCCAGAAGAGGGCTTCAGTTCTCATGGAACCTGAGTTTCAGGAGTAATCCAATACATATATGTTCTGGAAAATGAACTCTGGTCCTCTGCAAGAGCAGTCACACTTAAAACTGCTGAGCCACCTCTTCAGCCCCCATTCTATTTTTAAATGCAATCACATGAACAGGGAATCCTTTAATCCAAAGTTAGAGGCCATGGAAGAGGAAAATATCCAAAGATTAAAGAACCCATAACATAGGCAATCTAATTCTGAAAATTAGTGAAAGTGAATCATGTCTTGTGCATGCCTATGTTTGAGTGAGTTTGTGAGTGCATGCTTGTGTGTATGTGTGTGTGTGTGTGTGTGTGTGTGTGTGTGTGTACCGTACACATGCTGTTATGCCAGTGTGTGTGGTGGCCAGAGGTTGACAAGTGTCTTTCCCCAACCAATCATCTTTTTTTATACTAATTTTTAAATTTTTAATTTTATGTGTGTGGGTGTTTTGCCTGCATGTATGTCTGGGCACCTCTTGCATGCCTGGTGCCTGTGGAGGTCAAAGAGGGCATTAGATCCTCTGGAACTGGAGTTACAGACAGCTGTGAACTATCGTGTAGAAGAGAACCCTCGTCCTTTGGAAGAACAGCCAGTGTTCTGAGTCATCTCTCTAGCTTCTCCAGCTGTATTTTTTGAGGCAGGGTCTCTCATTGAATTTGAAGTTCATCTGATTCAGTGGCTGGCTGGCTAATGAGCTTTGGGGATCCGCCTGCCCCCACCCTTACATCCCTTCTAGGACATATATTGCCTTCTGCAGATGATTCCTACTATTTCTCCACTCTCAAAGATCCACCTGACTCGGGCTCCTGACTGCTGGGACTAAGGATGTATACTACCACACTCAACTCTGGTCTATTTTTCAATTCTAGGACAAAATAACCTAAAAAAGCATACAAGTAGAAATTATATATATGTATATATAATACATTTGATACATATTATTGGGGGATGTTGATGCTAGGAGCTGAACCCATGTTCTCATTTGTGCTCTCTTTTTTTTTTTTTTTTTTGTTTTGTTTTGTTTTGTTTTGTTTTTGAGACAGAGTTTCTCTGTGTAGCCCTGGCTGTCCTGGACCTCACTCTGTAGACCAGGCTGGCCTCTAACTCAGAATGTGCTAGCATTGTCCAGCCCCATGTTTTCTCTTATGCCAGCAAAATATCCAACCACTAACCTACATCCCCATCCCTACTGGATTTTTTGGGTATGTTGTTGTTATTTTGTTTGAGACAGGGTCTTACTAAGTAACCCTGGATGGCCTGAACTCATAGAGCCCTGCCTCTGCCTCCTGAGTGCTGGGATTTTAATGGATTTTGTGTGATTTAATTGAAAGCGTGGGTTCTCCATTCACAAACTCAGTTTTTAGTGTAGGGAAATGACACATTTTTTCTTCTCTCCTCCAAAAGTGTCAGATGCTTACGGTGTTTAAATGTGGTGACATGTCTCCATACTCTTATGGTGTTTAAATGTGGTGACATGTCTCCTACCAGGAAGACATGTTTCTGGGGCTAAATTTTAATTTCCTAAAATTCTAACAAATATGGGTCATTTGTGTGGGCAGACATGTTTGAGGTTCTGAGGAGCAAAGTGATAGTTACAGGCGATCTAGGCAAGAGCCCAGCCATGAGCTGCACAGCCATGAGCTGCACCCTAGTCCTCTCGTCAGTCAAGATGGTTTCATTAAGCTGCCTGGACTGGTATCACATTGCTAGTCTGTCTTACATTCTGTACTGCATAGGTGAGAACGCAGGCCTATGTCCCCACACACTGCTTGGAAATAAAAAGCTGTTCTCTATTTACATCGAGTCAGTAAACATGTTCACGTATGGCACTGTAAGTCCTTAAGGGTTGAAGTTTGGAAATGTCAGTGACTCACCGATTCCAGATTGCTAGTTGAATAAAACTAAATAACAGCAAATTGTAACAATCAACAAAGAACCTTTTGAAATATCCTGACTACCTCCCTATACTTTTAAGTCATTATACAATGATTGGCATATTTAAAATGATTTTCTAGAAACAAGTTTGGCTTCTGTAGGTGCTTTCGTTAACTCTCATTGTGATGAACAAGACTAGTCTGTACTTTCTGGAGCTGCTGTGGAGAACTCTAGAGCAGACCTCTGCACTGCTTCAACTGACTGCAGTCCCAGGACTTTCCAGTTCCTGTGAAACAGTTTACACTGTGCAAAGGGACACTTGTCATTCATTTATTGTCCTCTTTCGTACTTTCTTTTTGAATCAGGGTCTTATGTAGCCCAGCCTGGTCTCATACTCACTATGTAGCTGAGGATGACCTTGAACTTCTGATCCTTCTGCCTCCATCTTCCAGTGGTTGAACTACAGGGCTGTGCCACCATGCCTGGGCCTATGCAGCACTGGGGATCTGAGCTTCATGGACGTTAGCCACTCTACCAACAGAACTGTGTTCCCCAGCCCTCTTTTTAAAAATCACATTTATTTGTTTTTGTGTGTGAGTATATATCAGTGTGTAGTCACATATGTGTGCCTCAGCATGTGTGTGTGTGTGTGTGTGTGTGTGTATGTTGGGGGACTGTCAGAGAACAACTTGCACTACTTAGTTCTCTCATTCCACCAAACAGGTCCCAGGTATCAAACTCAGTTCATCATGATTTAATCTTAGCACTTGGGAAGCCAAAGTAGGTAGAGCTATGTAAATTTTAAGCTAGTCTAATCCACATAGTGAGCTCCAAGCCAAACAGGGCTACACAGTGAGATCCTGTCTCACAAGACAAAAAAGCAAAAACTACACACACACACACACACACACACACACACACACACTTAAATATATATATATTTTATAATTTTCTATTTATATTTTATATAAATATATATACTTAAATGTGTGTATGTATATAAAGGATTTTTTTCTACAACTGCTTTGTTTTCTGGGATCATGTTGTGTGGTGGTATGAATGAGAATGGCCCCTATAGGTTCATATATTTAAATACTTGGTCCTCAGTTGGTGGAACTGTTTGGGGAGTAGGGGGTGTGACCTTGTTGGAGGAGGTATGTCACAGGCGAGGGCTTTGAGGTTTCAAAAGCACATGTCATTCCAGTTGGCTCTCTGTCTCACTGTCTTTTTGTTTGTTTGTTTTTGTTTTTGTTTTTTGAGACAGGGTTTCTCTGTGTAGCTTTGGAGACTGTCCTGGAACTCACTCTGTAGACCAGGCTGGCCTCGAACTCATAGAGATCTGCCTGCCTCTGCCTTCCGAGAGCTGGGATTAAAGGCGTGAGCCACCACCGCCCAGCTCTGTCTCACTGTCTTAACACAGTGACCTCTCAGCTATAGCTACAGCACATGCCTGCCGACTGCCACTGTGCTCCCCTGCCATGGCAGTCACAGATTCTAACCCTCTGAACCTGTGAGCCCCATTAAATACTTTCCTCTAAGTTCTTGGTCATGAAGTCTCTTCACAGCAATAAAAAAGAAACTAAGACACAGCCTCTCAGATATGCACACTTTTGGTTTGTTTTTCACGGGTGTACATGGTAAACACAATGTCCTCAACCATTTCAAAACAAAACAAACAAGATTCACTTTGCCTCTAGGGATGGACATGTTAGGCCAGCATTCTATCATGGAACTACATACATACCCATCTCCTAAAAGAAAAATCTGAGCATGATTTTTTTCCCTAGTGCTGTGGATAGAACCTAGGGTCTTACACATGCTAAACAAATACTGTTGTCGTTGAGCTACAGGCCAGCCTGATTTGTTTTGTTTTCCTTTATTAGCTGGATGCTGCTGTTGCCAGGGCTTGTGGGCTTAATAGACCTTGCTTCAGTTTTCTGAGTAGCTGGAACTGCAGTTTACTTGACTGTTCCTTGCTTTCAGTCATGATTTTCAAAATTTGTAGTCATCTCATCAAGGTTTTTGTTTCCACAGCAGTTCACTGCAGAAGGCTCCCAGTGAATTCCTTCCTAGGGTCTAGGCCCATGGAGAGAGCTGACTGTTCTGAGAAGGTGCAGCCCATGGGTCTCATGCCCCACGTGTGTCTTCAGAGGGTTTCATGCAAGGGTTGTAGTTGAACTCTACTGCCTGGTGTTTGAACTGGCTGAAGAACAGTTTTCTCCTAAGCTGGGAATGAATTCCTGCTTCCTGGGTGATCCACGGCTTCACACATTGTCTTCCCTGTGAAATGTGTTTTATGGATGATGGTTATAACAGTAATTCCATACAGCATGCAGAGTGTATAGGTAACACCTGGTGAACACAGCACCACAAAATGCGTTTTTGTTTCGCTTTTCAGTGGTGCTGTGTATGAACCCAATGCCTTGAACACGCTAGGCAAGTACTGAGCTACACTCCCCCAGCCCAATATTACTGTTTTATCTACAATTTCCATGGCTTTCACAGAAAGGGATTTCAGTCCTAGTATAATCATGACTTGGACCTGGGAGTATGTTTATATAGTTCAGTGTGCATTGCAGATAATTTTTTTTTTTTAAAGACAGGGTTTCTCTGTGTAGCTTTGCGCCTTTCCTGGAACTTACTTGGTAGCCCAGGCTGGCCTCGAACTCACAGAGATCCGCCTGGCTCTGCCTCCCGAGCGAGCACTGGGATTAAAGGCGTGTGCCACCACCGCCCGGCCAGCAGATAATTTTATAACACACACACACACACACACACACACACACACACACACACACACACACACAAACTAGGCTGGTCCTGGGCTCCAGTGATTGAATAACAATAGTCCCCTATAGGCTCATATATTTGAATGCTTAGTCACCAGGGAATGGGACTGAAAGGATTAAAAGGGTTAGGAGGTGTGGCCTTATTGGAAGAAGTGTATAACTGGGGGTGGGCTCTGAGGTTTCAAAAGCACATAAGCCCAGTCTCTCTGTCTCTCTGTGCCTGAAGATCCGGATGTAAAGTTCTCACAACACCTATGTGCCACCATGCTCCCTGCCATGATCTCCTGAGCCTCTGAAACTGTAAGCAAGCCCCCAATTAAATGCCTTTTTTTAAGTGCAGAATTCTACCAAAAATATGGAATGCTTTACAAATTTGTGTGTTATCCTTGTGAAGGGGCCATGCTAATCTTCTCCATCAAATTTTAGTACATATGCTGCCAATTCAAGCACTTAAATACTTTTTTTTTTTTTTTTTTAAGAGTTGCCTTGGGCAGTGATGGCTCACATCTTTAATCCCAGCACTTGGGAAGTAGAGGTAGAGCCAGCCTGGTCTACAAAGCGAGTTTCAGGACAGCCAAGGCTGTCTCAACAACAACAACAACAACAACAAAGAGTTGCCTTGGTCATGAGGTTGCTTCACATCAAAATAGTGATTAAGACACCACCACACCCAGCTATTGCCTTGGTAGTACATGTATTTGTTTGGGTGGCAACCATCTGGAATTTTACCTCCCTAAAGCCATGTAAATAACATTTTATATTTGCAAATATATAAATTTTTGTTAAAACTGGCAAAAAGGGATCTGGTTATTACTCTTTATGTTCATATTAGAACAGGCTGGGTGTGACAGCACATACCTGTAATCCCAGCACTTACAGGTTGTGACAGGAGGATTGAGTTTAAGACCAGCCTAAAGAGGGCTGATGTTTTAAGATTTATTCCTTACATTTGATGTGTATATGTGTATGTATCAGAGTACATGTTCACCATGTGTATGCATGTGCTGATGAGGCCAGATAGGCATTTGTGAGGAGCCTGATATGGGTGCAGAAAAACAAACCCAGACCTCTATAAAAGGAACATAGGCTCTTTACATCTGAGCCATCTCTCCATGGGCTAGAGAGTTCTAAGTCAGCCTACTACATGGTGAGGCACTGTTTTCCTTCACCCCCAAAGAACCCCACAACACACAAAATATCCCAAACAAAAAACAGCAAAAAAAAAATTTAATTTTGAATTCTGAAAATTCTCATTTTTATTGATTTAACATGACTGTTCATATATACTCATGTGAAAATACATTAAAATAGTTTTGTGACTTAATATGCTTTATATGAAAGTATAAGGTCATAGTAGTATTACAGTTGCTATGGATTACCAACATTTTGATTTTGTGATAGTTTGCATGAAAATTTCTGGGACAATTTCTTAGCTGAGTGGTATTTATATGTGTGTGTGTGTGTGTGTGTGTGTGTATGTGTGTGTGTACACGCAGTGCTAGGGATAAAATCTAGAGCTGCACACATTCTAGGTGCCTTGTTATAGATATTTAAATATTTAAAATATGGTCAGCACTGGGATACAGCTCAGTGATACAAGAATATGTGTTCACATGCATGAAAACTTTGGTTTTGATCCCCAAGCGCAGCCCCTAGGCCAAATCAAGTATTTCCCTCAACTCACTTAATTCCACCAAAACAATCCTAGTGCAATAGATGTGAGTGTGTGCTGACCAGGCCCTCTGCTATCTCTGAGGTCTTATTTTCATTGACCAATGACTCCTCACATGGGAGGCGACCACTGTCACCTGCATGGTGTTGGAGTTTGATGCAGGCAGGCATTTGTCCTTTCATGCCTGCCCCACCCCCAAATCAGCCGAGCTTATAAGAAAACATGGGAAATACAGAACTTGGAAAGCGAGCAGAAACACCTATAACCTTACCACACAGACACACACACACCCCTACTAGCAGTGTTGTGCTGTGCTTGCTATCTTTTCTCCAAGAACATAAAAAAACCACACATATATGTGGTTACAATGTTTACAGAATTTGACAATCTGTTCTTATTTTTATTTTTTTCACCTACTAAGTAAAACTGTGGTGAGTTGCCTTCCCCCTTCCATTAACTGACCATTTTTCTAAGGCTCTTCCCCATACAGCTCAGGATGCACTCCTGTTCCCACTTCTCAGTGTTAGGATTACAAGCCTGTACTATCATACCTGGCCCATTCTTACCTTCCCTTCAGACACACATGCATATATGTATGTAGTTTTATAAGATTTATTTTTTCCTTTTTTTTTTTTTAATGTTTTTTTGAGACAGGGTTTCTCTGTAACAGCCCTAGCCATCCTGGAACTTACTCTGTAGAACAGGCTGGCCTCAAACTCACAGAGATCCACTTACCTCTGCCTTCCAAGTGCTAGGATCAAAGGCATCTGCCACCACTGCCCGGTGATTTATTTATTATTTTATGTGCAAGAGTGTTTCCCTACATTTATGCCTGTTTACTACATGTGTACCTGGTCCCCAAGGCCAGAAGAGGGTGTTGGATTCCTTGGAACTGAAGTTACAGATAATTGTGAGCCATCCTGTGCGTTTTGGGAACCAAACCTGGGTCTTCTGCAGGAGAAGCAAGTGCTCTTAACCACTGAACAATTTTTCCAGTCCTCCTTCTAATTATTTAGTTGCCAAAAATATTTTATTGAATGGATAATTATAGAGGCTATACAATTTAAAATGCCTATCCCATGTTTGACAACTGATGCCTCTCAGCATAGAGTTCTATAGGCACATGAGCTTTGTGTTTTCATGACCTCGTGAAGCCATGATGCCTGGCATTTTGGCTCACGTTTCAAGGGCCCATTCACAAGTAGAAGATCCTACGTGAAGTCACACATGGATAACTGTAGGTCTGCTCATGAAGTTCACAGGCTGAACTCCCACAAGCTGTAAAACAGAGTTTATGGGTTTGTGATCCAACCTATTCCTGTCTCGGTGCACAAAGTGGATGCTGTTACCTAGAAGAGAACAAGGACAAAAATGCTGAGGGCAAATGACGCACTAGTCTTTAGATTTACTGCTTATCAGGATCAAGGAAGCCTTTCAGCTCCTAATTAGTCCAAAGGGAAAAATTAATTACCTGGAGTCCATTATATTCCCTATGTAATGCCACCATAATTCTGCATTATGGCAATTAACCACGACAAGGCAATGGTTGAATAAGAGTGTTACTTAACACGTTATGAGCTCCGAGGGGACAGCATCCTAAATTATACCCTTCTATTCAGTTTCATCAAGTATAATTAAATAAAACAACCAACCAGACAAGCAGAATCTGGAACTAACATAGGTATCAGCTGGGAAATTACTTCTATTTCCTAAGCACATGAACTAATAAATTATTTGCTTCAAAAATTCGCTTCTGGGGCTGGTGGGGGGGGTGCAGTATTCATGAGGATCTAGGTCATCCCTAGCACTGCCAAAATAAAAAAAATAGAAGGAAAGAAAAACACTGATTTCATAGGATGTTTTATAACTAAGCTAAGATGTTAGAAGAGAAGGCAGAAAGCCAACTAGCTACAGTACACCTAGACATCCACAATCCTATCCACTCAAGTTAATTTATCATATACGTCCTGTTTGTTCCACCTTGAACTAAAAAACAGAATTTTTGTTTGTTTTAAGACAGGATCTCTCTTATAGGGAGTGACATTATTTGAAAGGATTAGGAACTGTGGCCTTGTTGGAGTAGGTGTGGACTTATTGGAGGAAATATGTCAACAAGGGTGGGCTTTGAGGTTTCAGAAGCTCAACCTAGGCCCAGTGGCTCTCTTTTCTTGCTGCCTGCCACACCAGCTGTAGAACTCTCAGCTACCTGGTCTCCAGCACCATGTCTGCCTGCAGGCCACCATGCTTCCTGTCATGTTGATAATGGACTAGACTTGAAATGTAAGCCAGCCCCAATTAAATGTTTTCCTAAATAAGAGTTGCCGTGGACATGATATCTCTACAGCAATACAAACCCTAAGACAATGGCCAAGTGACTCAGTGACATGAACTGAGGAACCAGGTAAAAACCAACAACCTCTTCCAGGTCTTGAATGCAAATTAGTTATTCAAAAATATGGGTCTGGAAGACTGGGGTACAGCTCAGTGACAGGAGCATCGACACAATACACAAGGCCCTGGGTGAAATACCCAACACCACGGAGAAAGAATATGGGCTAGTGAGACGGCTCAGGGGGTAAAGGCACTTGCCACCAAGCCTAACAACCTGTGTTTGATCCCCAGGACCCCACATCACAGAGTGAGAGAACAGACTTAAGTTGTCCTCTGACTTTTACATGTACCAACAAGACACATGTGTCCTGCTCCCTATGCATGCATGCTCACACAAACACATGCACATACTAAACAAAGAAATGCAAAATGATTGATTAATCCCAGCACTCAGGAGGCAAGGACAGCAGATCTCTGGGAGTCTGAGGCCAGTCTGCTTTGCAGAGTCAGCTCTACATTAACTAGGGCTGCACATCGAGAACTTGTCTTAAAACAAAATTTTGAAAAGGCAGAGGCAGATGAATCTCTGTGAGTTTGGGGCCAGCCTGGTCTACATAGTGAGTTCCAGAACAGCTAGAGATCCCTAGGGAGACCCTATCTCAAAAAAAGAAAAAAAAAAAGCAGCAAAGAAGGGAAGTGATGGAAAGTGGGGAGCTCCAAGCTGAGGTACAGCCCTGCCCTAGTGGGCTCAGTCCCCAGCACCAGAAACAAGCTTCCAAGTGGTTCAGTAGCATTCTGGGTAAACTTATAGAACTCAAAATGGGCTCATTTATTTACTTATTTATTTATTTATTACTACTGAGCCCAGGAAGCAATGCACCTGCCACCGAGTTACAACTCCAGCCCCAAAAGGCTTAAAAAAAATTGATCTAAATTTGTGAGAGATGCGTAAAATAGTGCCTGCTGTAAAAAACCAAACACTCAGTCAAAAGCAGTCCTTTCAAGAGTCTGGGGTTTATACAAGTGTTAATTTAATAAGTCACTAGCAGGTCTAATTTTAAAGAGGCAGAAGAATGAAGAACCACCTGCCTATGCCACAGTGACTTTTTGGTCTGTTATTGCAGAACTTGAATGTGGAGAAAGCTAGCTTTCCACACTGACGAGGGTGCAGCCAGAGGCATCTCTGGCCCAGACACAGTCACCGCAGTTGTTGAAGGCTGTGGCGTACAGCAGGTCTTACTTCGGAATGGGCTAACCCCAGTACTGGCTTGCTTTCCAACACTGTGTGGGGCTCCCAGTTTACTTAGTAAAAATAAAGATTCTTTTATTTTGCCGGGCGGTGGTGGCGCACGCCTTTAATCCCAGCACTCGGGAGGCAGAGGCAGGCGGATCTCTGTGAGTTCAAGGCCAGCCTGGGCTACCAAGTGAGTCCCAGGAAAGGTGCAAAGCTACACAGAGAAACCCTGTCTCGAAAAACCAAAAAAAAAAAAAAGATTCTTTTATTTAAAAAAAAATTGAGCTCTCCAAGCTTGAGCAACAAGTGTCTTTACCTGGGGAGCTATCTGGCTGGGCCACTATCGAACTTAGTTCCATAACTTTATTCATATTCTCATCCATATTAACTGTCTGTATGGGTCTTTCTTTCTTCCTTCCTTCCTTCCTTCCTTCCTTCCTTCCTTCCTTCCTTCTTCCTTCCTTCCTTCCTTTCTTTCCCTTCCTTCCTTCCTTCCTTCCTTCCTTCCTTCCTTCCTTCCTTCCTTCCTTCCTTCCTTTCTTTCTTTTTTAGCCCTGGCTGTCTTGGAACTCATTCTGTAGACCAGGGTGGCCTTGAAATCAGAGATCCACCTGCCTCTGCCTCCCAAGTGCTGGGATTAGGTGTGTACCACCACCACTCTGCTTTTTTGTCTGTTTGTTTTCCTGCCAGTAATTTTTTTTAATGTGTTAATAAGGATGCAGATTATCAAAGTGTAGAGCTTGTTTGGTGAATCCTCATTCTCATTACATTTTCTGGTCAAATGTAGAAAGACCCACTCTGGAGCATTCCTATTCCTTTGGGCCAGACGGCTTTGTTGAGCCTGGTATCACTGTGCACATCTGGATCCCCCATTTCCTTCATGGTAGATTTCCAGATTTCTTTGAGTGCCCAAGGAAAAATATGGAATACTTTGCAAATTTGCATGTCATCCTTTGTGCAGGGGCCATGCTAATCTTTGTTCCAATTTTAGAATATGTGCTGCCAAAGTGAGCACTGAACTCCTTTAAGATTTATTTTATTTTTAATTATGTGTCTCAAATCCCTGCCCTCACTCTGTAGTGATGAGGACCCTCATCAAACACAGACACCTCTGAAAATGAAAGATGCTCCTTACCAAAGCACGCCACCGCATTAGGCCAGGCATTTTCAGTGTCTGTCACATAAGAAAAGTGGGTGGCTCTGAGACTGTGGAGGGCACTGAGACACAACCCATCCTTGATGCTCACCTGGACCTAAAATGAGGGTTCCGCCTTGCTGAGCTGGGTCTCCTTGGAAGTCAAAAAGTGGGCCAGTGACTGCTCGCCACAGGCTCTGAAGGCTTCCCGAGAGCAGGCTGGACTTTATGTGGGGGCTCTGTCCTGAAATATTGAAAACTGTCTTTAGGTATTATCATTTTATATTCCAATAAGATATGATGTCAGTCCTAGAAATAGTGGAGAGGGTGCCTGAACTGGCCTTCTTCTGTAATCAGGTTGGTGACTATCCTAATTGTCTTGGAGAGTCTTCATCCAGTAACTGATGGAAGTAGATGCAGAGATCCATAGCCAAGCATTGGGCTGAGCTCCTGGAGTTGCTGTGGAATAATCCTTTTTTACACTATAAATATGTATTACTTTCATTGGTTAATTAAAAGCTGGTGGGCTGGTAACTAGGCAGGAAGTTAGTTGGGAAAGCCAAACAGAATGCTGGGAAGGAGAAGGGTGGTGTCAAGAGTCGCCAGCCAGATGCAGAGGGAGCAGATGAATGTGTTGTGCTAATAAAGCTACCACCATGTGGCAGAGCATAAATAAGGAATATGGGTTAACTTAAAATGTAAGAGCTAGTTAGTAGTAAGTCTGAGCTATTGGCTGAGCACTTATAACTCATATAAACCTCTGTGTGTTTATTTGGGATTGGGCGGTCAGGACAGGAAACATCCATTTACAGGGAGTTTTGTTGAAGAGAGAGGAAGGATTGTACAAGCCGGGGGGTGGGGGGGGGGTAGGTCAAAGTCATGACAGGGGAACCCACAGAGTCAGCTGACCTGAGCTCATGGGAGCTTACCGACTCTGGACCAACAGCTAGGGAGCCTTCATGGGACCAACCTAGGCCCTTTGCATGTGTGTGACAGTTGTGTAGCTTGGTCTGTTTATGGGGCTCTTAGCAGTGGAATCAGGACCTGTTCTTGGATCAGGATCTCAAGATCCCTGGCACTTGAGCTAGCTTTTGGGAACCCAATCCCCATGCTGGGTTGCCTTGCCCAACCTTGATGCAGGGGAAGGAGCTCAACCCTGCCTCGACTTGATGTGCCTCTCATGGGAGCCCTGCCCCTTTCTGAATGGAGATGGAGGAGTGGTGGAGGGGGGGGGTTGTAGGGAGGTGAGGAGGGAGGGGAAACTGTGGTTGGTATGTAAAATAAATGAAAAGAAAAAAAAGATGTCAGGTTTTTTTTTTTTTTTTTTTCCAGAGCTAAGGACTGAACCCAGGGCCTTAAGCGCTCTACCACTAAGCTAAATCCCCAAGATGTCAGTTCTTAAATAAAACATTCTTTAAAAATAAAGACTTACTTTAAATTATGTGTGCGTCTGTATCCATGTGTGATTGCCCATGTGCATGCTGTGCCCATTGGAGGCTAGAAGAGGGCATTGTATCCCCTGGAGGTTGAGTTATAGGTTGTTGTGAGTACCCAGGGTGAGGACTGGCAACTGAACTTGGGTCCTTTGCAAGAGCAGTGTGAGCTCTTAATGGCTGGGCCATCATCTCTCCAGCCCCAGAATGATTCTGTATTGGGCCCCATCATCCTTTCCTTACTCTTCAAAGGAAAGCATAGCCCTGGACTTTTCATTTATCTTTTTTCTTCCTTGAAACAATGGCTTAACCTGCCACTGACACTTGCTCAGGGAGTCTTTTTTAGGACAGTTTTTAAAACATTTGGCAACATCCTTGTTTTCTTTTCTTTTCTTTTTTTCTTTTTCTTTTTTTTCCAAGACGGGGGTTTCTTTGTGTAGTCCTAGATGTCCTGGAACTCACTCTGTAGACCAGGCTGGCTTTGGACTCAGAGATCTGCCTGCCTCTGCCTCCCAAGTGCTGCGATTAAAGGTGTGTGCCACCACCGCCTGGCTAACATCCTTGTTTTCTGCACCTGCTAAATGCTAGTAACACTAGTCACTGAGCTGGACAACCGAAAATATCTCCAGCAAAGGACAAACATGCTGGGAGGGGGTGATGTCTCTGCTGAGGACATTGTCTTAAAGGAAGAAGTGATGATGGGCCTGGACCATCTGCTACAGAGAACATCATGAGGAACGTCTCAGATTTGTACTACCTCTATCTTAATTCCCATGTGTACTTGCTTGGTCCTTGCTAACAGGCAATCATGCTCTTCCCCAGGACACACTTTGCACAGGTTGTTAAATGATGGTCAACACCGTTTCTTCTTCCTGGGCCCAGGACTAGGTTACCCTTTCCAGTTTCCCTCACATTAGCTGTGGTAATGTTCTAGTTAGTGGGTGAAGTGTTGCTTCTGGGCCACGCTCCCAAAACCTCCAAGTTCTTGGAAAACTTGGATTGGAAATGACAGAGCCCAGGAAGGCAGGGGCTGGGTCTCAGAAGTGCTGCTTGATGCCTGTCATCTACTTCTGTTTTCACAGTGACTGATATGTCTGCTCTGTGACTAACATTCCTGCTCCCATTGAGCTGAGAAACTCAGTCTCTGCTCATCTTATAACTATTTTTCTCTTATTCTTGCCTTGTTTATGTCTGACTTTAAGCTTTAAACTTTGATGACTGTACAGAAAAAACACCCAGACTCAAACTTACTTTCCCCTACGGCTTTCTTCTGACCCAGATCAGTTTGACTCCAGCTACATGTAGGCACCTTTATCTACATGCCAAACAAGCAGTAACTCAGTGGTGACAAAATCTACCTGAAGATAATATCAGATCAGACAGGTGAAAGGCTAAGTTTCAAGATGATCTTAATACTTAATACAGATGCTAACTGCAAGCCTGGGTTGTTTAATTTTTTAAAATTGTATTTATTTTATGTATCATGGGTGTTACATATGTCTGCATACCAGAAGACTGTAACTGGCTATAAAGTGGGATTCCCATAAGCCCTTTTGGAATATAATGAATTTTCTTGAGTGACTCACAGAATTCAAGTAGTCTATGATGGTTAATTTTAATTTTCAATTTGATATGATCTAGAATCATCTGGGAAGGGAATCTCAGTGAAGAATTGTCTAGATTAAATTGACCTGTAGACCTGTTTGTGGGAAATTATCATGATTAGTGTACCCACTGTGGGTAGTACCATTCTCTGATTAGGGGAGCATGGATTATGTATGAATAGAGAAAGGAGGATGAGCATTAGCATGCATGCATTAACTCAAAGCTTTCTGCTCTTGACTGTGGATGTTATGTGACTGGCTGCTTCAAGTTCCTGCTGCCTTGACTGCCTTCCTGTAGTGATAGCCCACAATCTAGAATTGTGAGCCAAGTAAACCCTTCCTCCCTTAAATCACATTTGGCAGGATGTTTTACCACAGCAACAGAAATGAAGCCATGACATTTAGCATAAAATATAATCTTAGTGGTTTAATTTTTTAAATTTTACTTTACTTGGATGGTCATTTTGCCTGCATGTACATCTGTGCACCAGGTACATGCAGTGCCCACAGAGGCCAGAAGAGGGCATCAGGGCCCCAGAACCAGAATTACAGATGGTTGTGAGACACCAAGTGGATGAATGAATGAACCTCTGTCCTTTGGAAGAGCAGCCAATATCTTAACCACTGAGCCATTTCCCCACCCTAATTGGTTTAGTTTTTTAATATCCTAAGAATGACTCTCAGAGTTATGCTTTCCTTACAAGGAAGAACCTTTCAAAGCATTTTATGAAGTGAAGAGATGGCTCAGTTCCCCGCACCCCAAGTAATTCACAATAGTCTGAAACTCCAGCTCCAAGGGATCCAATTTCCTCTTCCAGTCTCCATAAATGCTGTGTGGTGGTACTGTGTTCCCCAAAATATTGTGCACGCTAATAAACTTATTTTGGGTCAGACAGAATAGCCACAATATTAAACATAGAGGATAGGCAGTGGTAGCACATGCCTTTAATCCTAGCATTCCAGAGGCAGAGATCTACCTGGATCTCTGTGTGTTCAAGGATACAGCCAAGCATGGTGACTCAGCCTTTAATCCCAGAAAGTGAGCCTTTAATCCCAGGGAGTGGTGGCAGAAAGCAGAAAGATATATAAGGCATGAAGACCAGAAACTAGAAGCTTTTAGCTGGTTAAGCTTTTAGGCTTTGAGCAGCACAGTTCAGCTGAGATTCATTCTGGATGAGGACTGAGAGGCTTTCAGTCTGAGGAAACAGGATCAACTGAGGAACTGGCAAGGTGAGGTAGCTGTAGCTTGTTCTGCTTCTCTGATCTTCCAGCAGATATTCTCTGGAATTCTCTGATATTCACCCCAATAACTGGCCTCAGGTTTGATTTTATTAATAAGTACTTTTAATATTCATTCTACAATGCTGCACATGGTACATATAGGCAAAATACTCATACATCTTTAAAAATTACTTTATAAAATCTTGCCAGGCAGTCTACACACACACCTTTAATCCCAGCACTCAGAAGGCAGGGGCAGGTGTATTTCTGTGAGTTTAAGGCCAACCTGGTCTACAGAGTAAGTTCGACGATAGCCAGGGCTACACAGATAAACCCTGTCTCTCTCAAAAAAAAAAAAATTTACTTTATAGAATCCAATATTTTTTTTTTTTTTTTTTTTGGTTTTTCGAGACAGGGTTTCTCTGTGTAGCTTTGCGCCTTTCCTGGAGCTCACTTGGTAGCCCAGGCTGGCCTCGAACTCACAGAGATCCGCCTGGCTCTGCCTCCCGAGTGCTGGGATTAAAGGCGTGCGCCACCACCGCCCGGCCTACTTTATAGAATCCAATATTTTTTATTAAAAATGTGTGTATTTGCCAGGTGGTGGTGGTGAACTCCTTTAATCCCAGCACTTGGTAGGCAGCGGCAGGTGGATCTGTGAGTTCGAGGTCAGCCTAGTCTACAGAATGAGTTCCAGGACAGTCAAAACTATACAGAGAAGCTCTATCAACAATAACAAACACAAAAGTATATATTTATTTGCTGTGGATATCACTCTATATAAATAAAACACTGATTGGCCAGTGACCAGGCAGGAAGTATAGGTGGGACAAGGAGAGAGGAGAATTGGGGGAACAGGAAGAAGGAGGGGGAGACACTGCCAGCCATCGCCAGAACAAGCAGCATGTAAAGATGCCGGTAAGCCACGAGCCACATGGCAAGGTATAGATTTATAGAAATGGGTTAATTTAAGATATAAGAACAGTTAGCAAGAAGCCTTTCATGGCCATACAGTTTATAAGTAATATAAGCGTTTGAGTGATTATTGTATACATGGGTTGTGGGACTGCAGGGCTTGGTGGGACCTGGAGAGCAGCTCTCCAGCAACATTTATTTATTTAGTGTGTATGTATAGAGAGAGAGCATATGTGTGAGTGTGCATACATATATGTGCAATGAAGTGAGTATGGAAGGTGGAGGAAAACTTGTGGGAACCAGTTCTTTCTTTCTACTATGTGGGTTTCAGAAATCAAATTCCGAGTGTAAGCTTTGCTGTAAGTTTCTTTACCCACTGAGACATTTTGATGACCCCAAATCTAATATTTTCTATTTGAGAATATGATATCTTAACTATAAACCCAAAGATATATACATTATACTATATAATTATGCATAGGCATATGTATTTATTTGGCATAGCTCATATTTATATACTGTAGATTGTAAAAGTCTTAATATAAATCTGTTTTGACATAATGCATATTATATAACAGTATCACAGACAAAGCTATATAAAATGATACATACTGTATGCTATATGAAATATATTTAAATAAAGGGAGTGGAAAACAAGTTGCAGGTATTCTCTCATAATTATAAAATACATTTGGTTTGGAATTAACTTATTTTCTTTACATTTCCTGTCTTGAGACAAGAAATGTAGTGTCACATAAGTGAAACTCACAGACCTTTTGTTTTGTTTTGTATCTTTTTTGTTGTTGTTGTTGGTTTTTTTTTTTTTTTGATAGAGGTTTCTGTGGTGATATTTTATCTGTGCTCTAATAAATAAAGCTTACTTGGAGATCCGAAGAAAAACCCAGCCACTATATTAAACATGGGAGCCAGGCAACGGTAGCATATGCCTTTAATCCTAACATTTGGGAGGCAGAGATTCATCTGGATCTACGTGAGTTCAAGGCCACACTGGGAACAGCCCCAGACATGGTAACACATGCCTTAGTTAACCATAAAGGTCTGGAAGTTTGTACAGACAGACAGAAAGTGACAGAGCTGGGCATATAGAGGAAGTGATGTAGCTGGGCAGAGAGAGGGAGTGAGATGGCAGGGAAAGAAAGGACATAGGCCTGGGTATACGGGATGTGGCTCTCTCTGGAGGCTGAGGAGTCGGTGACGTGAGGCTGGCTGTGGCTTGTCCTATTCCTGTGATCTCAGTTTTTACCCCAATATTTGGCTCTGGGTTTTGTTTTTGTTTTTTTTTTTGTTTGTTTGTTTTTTTGTTTGTTTTGTTTTTAATTAATAAGACCTTTTAGCAATTCGCCTTACAGGTTTATCTGTGTAGCCTCAGCTATCCTGGAACTCTGTAGACCAGGCTGGGACCTCAAACTCAGAGATCCACCTGTCTCTGCCTTTCAAGCGCTGGGATTTAAGGTATGTGCCACCATCATCTGGCTTGTTTTGTTTTACAAGACAGGATTTCTCTGTGTAGCCTTGGCTGTCCTGGAACTAGTTTTGTAGACCAGGTTGGCCTTAAACTCACAGAGATTCCCCTGCCTCTGCCTCCCAAGAGCTGGAATTAAAGGTGTACACCACCATGCCTGGTTTACAAACACATTTTACACGTGGTTAGACTGTTAACGCACATGAAAACCGTGAGCCCAACCCCGAGGCCTGTGATCCTACACTAGTAGGTGAAAACTGAGTGCTGGCTCATCAGTTTTAGTTGAGTTTAGGTTGCAGTCTTACATCAGCAGTAAGATGGAACATGGTGTCACACACTTTTACTCCCAGCATTAGGGGAAGCAGAGGCAAGAGGATATCTGTGAGTTTGCGGCCAGCCTGGTGTACACAGAAAGTTCTGGGCCAGCCAGGGCTACATTGTGAGACTGTCTCAAAATAAGAAGTATACTAAAATAAAACCGCCAGCAAAAGAACATGTCAATCAGGGGATAGGTGCTGGAGAGACTGCTCATGATAAGAGCACTGGTTGCTATTCCAGAGGATCCAGGGCTAGATTCCCAACACCCACATGGTTGTTCATAACCACCTAGGGGATCTGATACCCTCTTCTGGCTTCTGTGGGCACTAGGCACCCATGTGACATACTTGCTGGCAAAACACTCTTATGCATTAATAATAATAATAGTAATAGTAATAATAATATCATGGCACATCTGCTTCTCAAGCAGCTCCTAGCCCCATCTCTAGTAAAGCCTCCTTGGCTGAGTACATCTTTGTCACCATCACTGGCTTTGGCTTAGCCAGGTCTAGTTCCTCCTCCACACATTCTGTGACTCCTTCACTTAGCTGCCACAAAACACCAGAGGATTACCCAAAGATAAATCCAAACTCTGAGTCAACCTGAATTCAGTGTGAACCAGCCCAGCCTATCCAGTCACTCATACTAGTTCGGCCAGAGACAAGTACCTGCATGTCTTCAAATGAGTGTAACTTCTGAAGCTTTGGACATCTGCCTTTGTCTAGAGCACCCCTTCCCATCCTCACTCCACCAGCAGCTTTCATGGTGAGCTGGGATTTCACCTCCAAAGTCAACTGCCTCTAGACCTTTCTCTTTCACATTCTCAAAACAGGCATTTGTCCCTCCTGCATCTCTGTGGTGACATTTGATCTGTGTAGCCCAATAAAGTTTATCTAAGGATCAGAGAAAAAGTCAGCTATATTCTCACCACTTGGAGATCATCAGCCAAAGAGACCTACTTCCTGTATACCCATGTCTATATGCCTTTCTGTTCTGCCATCTCATTTCCTCTCTTCACCCAGCTACATCACTTCCTCTTCCTGCCCAGCTCTGTCACTTCCTGTCTGTCTGTACAGACCTCCAGACCTTTATGGTTAGTGCTGGGATTAAAGGTATGCACCACCCATGCTTGGATCTGTTCCCAGTGTGGCCTTGAACTCAGAGATCCAGATGAATCTCTGCCTCCCGAGTGATAGGATTAAAGGCCTGTGCCATCACTGTCTGGCCTCTATGTCTAATCTAGTGGCTGTTCTGTTCTCTGATCCCAGATAAGTTTTATTAGGGTACACAATATATTGGGGAACAAATGTATCACCACACATCTCCTCCATCACAGGCCTCTAAGCTGCACTGAAATCCCTGGAAGGCAGAGGCTGTCCTTTATCATCTTTCCTCAAGCAGTATCCAACACATGGGTGTCACAATAAGAACACAATAATTGTTGAGAATGACTGACTGGAATCTGACTTCTCATATCTAGTATTTCAGAAACCAAGTCTAGCCTACAAAAAGACAAACAGGTCGATTCAGCTGGGCTTGATGATGAATCCATCATCCCTGCACTCAGGAGGCACACAGCAGGACCACAAGTTCAAGGTCAGACTGGGACTACAGAGGAGACCCAATCTTAAAAGTAATGGACTAGGTTGTTTGGCAGAGGTCATCTCATGACAGTGTAATGTCCAGGCAGTGGCATGGCTACCGTTCACTACTCGTAGTCAGCTCTGTAGTGAGAGGGGGAGGGCAGAGATATGATACAGCAAGAAGGGGATGTGAGTAAGTTCAAAGACACAAGGCCAGTGCAAGAAGAAAGCTATGACTGTTAAGGATATTGGGGTCACTAAATAGAACCTCTGGCTCTTCACAGACAGAGGAATGCTGCTTTGAGGGTAGGACCCCAAAACTAGAGCCTCAGACTTGTGAAAATGTAAATCCATCTCAAAGAAGAGCCTGAACTGACAGTACTACTGAAGGGTTCTCTGTCTAAAAACAACTGCTCAGGTGTCTGCCCAGGTTAACTACTAAGATTCAAGTCATCATCACTGTTGTAGAAGGGAGCCACTCTGCAATTTGAGCTGGTAGAGTTACACAGCACTGTCTATGTGGTTTTGTGGACACAAGAAATGCAGAAGTTATGAGGCTGTGATAGCTTGCACCAATGTCCCACAGAGCCACTGGGGCCAGGCAATGTGTGGCAGTGTCACATTTCCTGCAAGTAGCTTGAGAGGCCATTGCATAGAGTTATGAAGGTGAAACTTAAGTTGCAAGGGGAATCCCAGAATACTAAAGATGCCAGGACTGTGGGACATCTGCTAAAGAAGGCCTCAAGTGGTAGTGCACGCCTTTAATCCCAGCACTCATGAGGCAGAGCCAGGTGGATCTCTGTGAGTTCGAGGCCAGCCTGGTCTACAGAGTGAGATCCAGGACAGGCACCAAAACTACACAGAGAAACCCTGTCTCGCAAAACCAAAAAGAAGGAAAGCCTTAGGCAAATAAATGAATACATTTAATTAATTAATTAATTAATTAAGATAGATAGATAGATAGATAGATAAAAAGCAAGTCTCAGGCATGGGGTGGAGTCAGCTCAACAGAAAGGCAACAAGTGTGCAGACAGTAGAACCGGATGGGTGGGGCTGCCTATGCTTGTTGGAACACAGAGGATTCCACCAAGAATTCCAGATCTGAGACACGGAATTGCAGGATTTGGTGCTAGTCCTGCTGGGTTCTGGTCTTTCCTTGCTGTCCTGTTAGTTTTTTGTCACCTTGATACAAACTCAGACATATCTGGGAAGAGGGAATCTCAACTGAGAAAATGCCTTCATAAAATGGCCTGTAGGAAAGTCTGTGGGGAATTTTCTTAATTAATGATTGATGTGGGAGGGTCCATCGCACTGTGGGTAGTATGCCACCCCTGGGTAGGTGATCCTAGGCTGTCTATTAGCTTTCCTTTCTTTCTTTCTGGGAGTGTTTACTCTGTACCATTGTATATTCTAAAATTAATAAAATATGTAAAATTAAAAAAAATTTTACAGGGAGCTCACAGTTAAGGGTCTGAATCTCAGAAGAGCCTTTGGGCTTCTTCTTCTTCTTCTTCTCCTTCTTTTTAAAGATTTATTTGTTTATTATGTATACAGTGCTCTGCCTACATATGTCCCTGCGGGCCAGAAAAGGGCACCAGATCTCATTACAGGTGGTTGAGAGCCACCATGTGGTTGCTGGGTTTGAACTCAGGACCTCTGGAAGAACAGCCAGTGCTCTTAACCACTGAGCCATCCCTCCAGCCCTGGCCTTTGGGCTTCTGAACAGTGTTGATACCTTAAATTCCCTTTGCTAAGAATTTTTTTTAAGATTTATTTTTATTGTTATTATTATTTAAAAAATAATATGTAGGGGTCTGTGTCTGTGTGTGTGTATGCATGTGCAGGAGCCCTTGGATGCCAGAAGAGGATGTCAGATTCCTCAGAACTGGAGTTACAGGTTGTTGTGAGCTAATATGTTGGTGCTGGGACCTGAACCTAGGTCCTCTACAAACGCAGCAAGTGTCCTTAACCACTGAGCTATCTCACCAGCCCCTCTGATGCCTTTTTTGTCACAGCAACAGGAAAAGTATCAAACACAGCTTCACTAGTCACATATGCCCTAGTGTGAGAACACACAAGTGTTTGAGACAATTGTATGTGAAACATCTTACCTGAGGAGGAAATTTCTTCACCTCTTTTCATTCCCAATCTTTTATAAATTTCTCTCTCAGGATCAACATAGATTTCATGAGAATATCCAGTTAGTTTGCAGAAAGGCTAAAAAAAGAATAATTGGAATTTCTATAAGAACAATGGAGAGAAAAGTAATGGCAATCCAGCTTTCCTCCAACAAACACTATGCCAATGGGCTCAACAAATTCAATTTTTGTATCTGAAACATATTTAACATGCTGGTGCCTCAGTTTGCTAGATAGTTACCTCAATATGATGGTATGATGACTGTCCAATCACTATGAGGGTTACATCTGCTTCCTTTGGGAGAAAGAGGGACAAGTACATATTATCAGAAAGTATGTCTCAAGAACTTTCCCTAAAGCAGTTCTTTTGTTTTGTTCTAATGCCACCTATAGGCTTCTAGAAGAATAGAAAACAACAAAATTGCATGTGTAGAAAGAAATATATGGTACAATATGTGAGTAATTCAGATGATTTATTTTCTCTATGTAAGAATTTCAAGACTTAAACATTAAACATAAAACTACTAGAAGGGGGCTGGAGAGATGGCTCAGAGGTTAAGAGCACTGGCTGCTCTTCCGGAGGTCCTGAGTTCAATTCCCAGCAACCACATGGCTCACAACCATCTAGAATGAGATCTAGTGCCCTCTTCTGGCTGGCAGGGGTACATGCAGACAGAACACTGTGTACATGATAAATAAAATAAATCTTTAAAAAAAAAAACTACTAGAAGAAAACATAGGGAGAAACTCAGTATATCACTGTTGGGCAATGATTTGGCTCAGACAGTAAAGATGCTACCATGCCTGATGACCTGAGTTCCATCTCAGGGACCCACATGGTAGGAGAGAACTGACTCCTGCAAGCTGCCTGACCTCCACCATGTACATATAAATCAATAAAGCATAGCAACGAAAATAAACATACAAAGAAGATTGTGCTATTCTATACAGCAAAGGAAACAACAGAGAAAGGACACAACCTACTGACTGGACTAAGAAAACCCATGTGAATTATGCACTTGTCAAGAGATTTAAATCTATGCTATGAATTCAAATATAGCAAGAATACAACCTGGTTTCAAAAATGGACAAAAATGGGCTAGGGAATCAGGACTTGTCTAGTATGCACAGGGTCTGGATTTGATCTCCAGTAATGAGGGGGCTAAGACTTAAATAGTCAGTTCTCAAAGGACAGAAGACATACAAACAGTCAGTAGCTATATGAAAAATTCTTGGGCTGGGGAGATGGCTCAGTGCTTACATGGGGATTTGAGTTCTATCCTCAGAATTCATGCAAAAAAGCCAGTGCAGCTGCATGTGTTGTAATCCCAGCAATGGGGAGGTGGAGACAGGTGGATCTGGGGCTTCCAAAACAGTCAGCCCATTCAAATCAGCAAGCTCCAGGCCAATGAGAGATGCTATATAAAAAACAAGGTGATTCCAGGAAAGGCTCAAAGCTACACAGAGAAACCCTGTCTCAAAAAAACAAAACAAAAAAAAACCCCCAACAAATAAATAAATAAGTAAACAAATAAATAAAAAATAAGGTGAATGGCACCTGAGGAACAATACCTGTGGTTGACCTCTGGCCTCCATGTACATGAACTTGTACACACATGCATACAAATTTGTATACTCTCAACACAAAAAAATTGATCATCACTAATCATTAGAGAAATGGAAATGAAAACAGCAATGAAATATCTCTTCACCCCAGGAGAGATGCTACTAATCAAAAAGAGATAAAAATGAGGGCATGGAACAAAGACAACCCTTGCATGGGGTTGATGAGAATAAATTAGTACAGCCAGTACAGAGGCTCTTCAAAAAATTAAAGACAGAGCTACTACATTATCCAGAAATGCCACTGTTGTTATACATCAAAAGGAAAGGAAATGCGCATGCAAAGAGACCCCACACTTCCATGTTCACAGCAGCACTATCAACAGCACCTAAGACAAGGAAATGCATAAAGATAAGTGTGGTATCCAACCATGGAAAAGGAGTTGGTTTTGTTTTTTGTTGTTGTTGTTGTTTTTGTCATTTGTGAAAACACAGAGGACATTATGCTAAGTGAAATAAGCCAGGAACAGAAAGACAAGTACTAGACCATTCTACTTATGATACCTATGGATTCAAACAGTCTAACTCATGGAAGTAGAGAACAAAACACTGGTTATCACAGGCTGGGAGAAAGAGGGTGGAGCATACAGAAAATTGTTCAAAGGGTACAATTTCAGCTAGACATGAGGAAGAGGGATCATTTTAGAAATTTACTGTCCAGCACAATGACATAGTGACTAGTAATGTGCTGTCTATTTCAAAATCACCAAAAATACATCTACTTTAAAATTTCTTTGTATTTTGATAGCCTGGTGTGGTAGCTTGAATCCACCTTGAATCCCAGCACTTGGGAGGCAGAAGCAGGCGGATCTGTGAGTTCGAGGTCAACCTGGTCTACAGAGTGAGATCCAGGACAGGCACCAAAACTACACAGAGAAACCCTGTCTCGAAAAACCAAACCAACCAAACAAAACCCCAACAACCCAAAAAACCATCACCAATGAAAACACCACATACACACACAGAATGGAAATGCAATCAGCCATAAAGAATGAGGTCATGATAACTGTAGGAAATGGGTGGAAATGGACATCATCATGCCAATTCAAAGGAGCCACATAAGACAAATGTGGTGTTTTTCTCACATGCAGAATCTAGGTTTAGATTTATATGAATGTATTTATGTAGGGTATGAAAGTAAAGAGGAGGCTAAGAGGATAGGTCTAGGGGTAGGAGGGAATGAGAGGGTAAAGGAATATAAAGACATGTTTCAAGAAAGCAAAGGAAAAGATCAGTGTGGCTCTGGAGGAGGAGAGAAGCAAGAAGGGGTGGCAGCAAATAAGAACAAAGTATTCATGTATGAAAATATCACAAGACCCATTGTATGTTAAGTAAATCAACAATGTCAATAATATTAAAAATGTTAGGTTGAGCCGGGCAGTGGTGGCGCATGCCTTTAATCCCAGCACTCGGGAGGCAGAGCCAGGCAGATCTCTGTGAGTTCCAGGCCAGCCTGGGCTACCAAGTGAGTTCCAGGAAAGGCGCAAAGCTACACAGAGAAACCCTGTCTCGAAAAAACCAAAAAAAAAAAAAAAAAAAAGTTAGGTTGATGTAATGCCTTTACATTGTAAAGATGTTTCAGAATACTGTAAACAAAAGGAATAGAAGGACAGGCAGAAGAGGTAATTTTGTTCTCATACATCCTAATTAATAAATGTGTGGTGAAAATAAATCTGTTTTACAAATGCCCAGTGTCTTCCACTCAGATCTTCCATCCACATCTGGATGTCTTCCACTCACATCTTCACATCTACATTTTTCACATCCATATCTGGATGTCTTCCACTCACATCTTCACATCTACATTTTTCACATCTTCCCACATCCACATCACATCCATATCTGGATGTCTTCCACTCACATCTTCACATCTACATTTTTCACATCTTCCCACATCCACATCACATCCATATCTGGATGTCTTCCACTCACATCTTCCATCCATATCTGGGGACTGAGGAAAAACAGGGTCAAGGAACTTGCAACTTATGGGCAAATACAAATCCGTACTTCTAAGATATGTCAACATTTTCCTATAATGAATAACTATTTGGGTTATAAAATTAAAGGGTCAAAAATATCAGGCAGTTGAAGCCTGTGTTTTGTTTTGATTTTGCATTTTTTTGTTTTGTTTTTGTTTTTTCTTTTTTTGTTGTTGTTACTGTGTTTTTGTATTTTGTAGCTTTGGAGCCTGTTCTGAAACTCACTCTGTAGCCCAGGCTGGCCTCGAATTCACAGAGATTCGCCTGGCTCTGCCTCCCAAGTGCTGGGACTAAAGGCCTGTGCCTGCATTCTTATGCAACATTTGGGTTTGACACAGGCAGCTTACAGGTAACAAAAATTATGATAGTACGTTCTCAGGAGGGCGCAAAGGAGCGCATTAGGTCTCCGCCCCACTAGGGCATGGAGGAGGGGACACCCACTCACAGGTCACCCCATCGCACTGGCCACTGCCGCTCACTCAAGAAACTTACTTGGAGGAAGCTCTTGGGGATTTTGGCCAGATCCTCGACGTATTCTTTACAGACGTAACACAAGAAATGCTGAAAGGCAACAACGCATAAGAGCACGTCAGCAAGGCAGCAGCCAGGTTTCACAAGGTTCAGGCGCTTGATTCCGGGCGAAGTGCTGCACTCACACTGACCCAGGCGCTGGGCAGCCTCCGGGAGGCCCTTCCCGTCCCGCCCCACCGGTGCTCACCCTCACGAACACCACCAAGGCCCGCCGCTCCCGGAACAGCGCGCCGAACGTCACCCGTCTCCCGGACGCGTCCAGCACCGGCAGCTCCGCCACGGCATCTGCCAGTGGCTGCCCGCGCTCTGTGTCCGAGCCGCTCGGGCTCAGGACTCGACCTGCGCAGCCGCTGACCTGCCGCGTCACCGGCGCGGCCATAGCGGAGGCGGGCGACCGCTCAGGTCCACCAGGGGCCGCGGGAGGCGGGGCCGAGGGGGCCGAGGTCGAGCTGAGGTTCGAAGCTGGGCCACACCGGCGGAGGCGGGGTCACAAGGGTGGAGAGGGGCTGGTTTTTCAGGAGGCGGAGCTACGCAGGGCTGGAGCGATCCTTAGGAGGCGTGGCTACGGGGGTTGGGGCGGAGCTACGGGAGGCGGGGTGTGGGTGTGGCCAAGGGAGAGGAGTGTGATTGTGGGAGGTGAGGCTGTGTTAGTCCCTCTTTTACTGCCTACCAAACTTCCTAACTAAAAAGGGTCTGGAAAGATAGATCAGTGATTAAGAGCTCTGGCTTCTTTTGTAGAGAACCAGGATTCGGTTTCCAGCATCCACATAGCAGCTCACAATTGTAACTCCAGTTCCAGGGTATCTGATACCCTATTCTGGCCTCCATAGGCACCGTTCACAATGCCTACTGCTCTTGCAGAGACCCAGAGTTAGATTTTTAGTACCCACACCAGATGTTCACAATTGCCTGTAACTTCTGACACCCTCTTTGGGGATGCAGGCATCTGCACTCAGAGAGGGAGAGGGAGGAAGGGAATTAAAAATAGAACAATTCATTAATAAATTTAAATTAATAGACAGGCGGTGGTGGTGCACACCTTTAATCCCAGCACTCGGGAGGCAAAGGCAGGCCAGTCTCTGAGTTTGAGGCCAGCCTAGTCTACAGAGCGAGTTGCAGGACAGCCAGAGCTACATAGAAAAACCCTGTCTTGAAAGAATAAATAAATAAAATTTAAATTTCATTTTATTTATTCTGTATTCATGTGTGTGTTGTCTGTGTGTGGAAGTCAGAGGACTTTTGGGAGTTGGCTCTCTGCTTCCATCAGGTAGATCCCAAGGATTGAATTCAGATCATCAGGCTTGGTGGCAAATGCCTTTATCTACTGTGCCGGTTTTCCAGGCTCAGCACCTGGTGTTTGTTTATCTCCTTCCCTTTCCCACAGGAACCACTTCAGCTGGTGTGGGTCTTCACCTGATACAGAGGCCAAAGTCATTTCCATTGACATTAAATACATACACTCTGTGGGACAGCTTGTATCCAGACACTCTTCCTTACTCCATTGTGGAGTGGCAGCGCAGTTAGTTTTCCTTTGTAATCAGGACCAGTCATCACAGGCAGAGCAGTAACTCCCTTCTGCCTACTGCTTGAAAGGAGACCACAGAAACCACAGAAATAAATGTGCTGAGAAAGTAAAACACAGAAAATAGTACATAAAAGAGAAAGAATTCCTAATGCAGTTAAGGCTTATATCCTAATTTCTCGATGAGCCCGGGCTGCATGTGGGTTCTATTTGAGTTAACTTTGGATCTTGGTAATAAAGTTTGCTTTTTTTTTATTCCAATCAGTTCCGTGTTCCTCTGTTTGAAAAACTGATTGTGGGGCTGGAGAGATGGCTTAGCAGTTAGGAGCACTGGCTGCTCTTACGGAGGTTCTGAATTCAATTCCCAGCAACCTCATAGTGGTTCATATCCATCTATGGTGGGATCTGATGCCCTCTTCTGGCATAAAGTCATACATGCAGACAGAGCACTCATACATAAAATAAATCTTTCAAAACAAAACAAAAACACAAAAAAAGTATTGCATTTATTGTATGTGTGCCTGCTTAGAGACCAGAGGACAACTTGTAGGAGTCAGTTCTGCCCTTCCATCATGTGGGGACACCTGGGATTGCAGGCTGGTTGTTAGGCTTGGCAACTGATGAGCTGAGCTATCTCTTGATCGCTATCATCCATTGAGCTATCTTGCTAGCATGCTCTCTTTTTAATAAAACACTCTAACTGTAGAATAGAAATTGGATTCTGAGTGCTGGTGACCTGGGTGCAATAACTCTGAAGGAGAGCTTGACCTGTATTTCATTCTCTATAACCCCAGCTCCTGAAGCCCAGCTTCAGAGGATAGCTGATATGTTAGGACAAAGTAAAATCACAGCTCATCGTGCGGAAGTCACATAAAATATACTAGTATATTCCTTTCTTTCTTTCTTTCTTTTTCTCTTTCTTTTTTCTTTCTTTCTTTCTTTCTTTTTTTCTTTCTTTTTCTTTTTTTTTTTTTTTTTTTGGTTTTTCGAGACAGGGTTTCTCTGTGTAGTTTTGGTTCCTGTCCTGGATCTCACTCTGTAGACCAGGCTGGCCTTGAACTCACTGATCCGTTTGCCTCTGCCTCCCAAGTGCTGGGAGTGCAGCAGTGCGCCACCGCCGCCGCCGCCGCCGCCCACCGCCGCCGCCACCACCACCACCACCACCCGGCTATGTATATGTATTTCTGTGAATTAATCCTGCATGGTAGAAATATATATATATGAATATATGAAATATAACATGAATCAGAATTAATGTTATATTTCACATATCAGGGTGATTCACTAAATAAAACGATAAAAGCCAACATAGTATGAAGAACCAGTTTTGGTTTGTTTGCCTTTTTTTTTTTTTTTTTTTTTTTTTTTCAAGACAGGGTTTCTCTATGTAGCCTTGGCTGTTCTGGAATTTGCTCTGTTGATCAGGGGGGCTTCTAACCCACAGAGATGCACCTGCCTCTGCCTCCCAAGTGCTGGAATTAATGGTGTGTGCCACCACCTTCCATAGAAGAACCAGTTTTTACCTACAACTGCCAGATACAATATTTTGCAAAGGGGCTGGCAAGGTGTCTGAGCTGATAAAGATGCACATGGGAGGAGAAAAAGAACTCCCAATTGTCCTCTGACCTCTAACAGGTGCTGTGGAAGGTGTGTGTGTGTATGTTAAGAAATGTTTCACAATGAATTTTGTTGGAGTTACTGGAAATATCCAATAGATGGCACTGTTTACATTTATACGTGGAAGACTAATAAATGCACATTTGTTCATTTGCATTTTGCTTTAGGAAACTCTTAGCTAAAAATAGTCTTTTGGGGACCTAGTTCCTTATTTGTTAACCATTCTCATTTTGGAAATTGCAGTGTCAAAAATATTCACATAGACCTGGCAGCAAAATGACATAGAATGTTGGTAGACTGTCGTTCCTAGACCCCTGGGCCTTGGCCACCCCACCATATTCTAGCAATAAACTTTTCTTAGCAGACAGTGGACTCATTCAGTTACAGGAAGACCTTGCTAAGAACATTGAACATATATGCTGAGCCATAGTTGGCCTTTCACAGCTTCTATGGGAAGTGCTGACAGCTGTGCTTGGGGCTTACCCCCTGGGCAAGGGTTAAGCCTCCCCAGGAAATCTTCCTGAGAAAGGAGGTGGGAAAGGAGAACTCCAAAATTCTAAGACTCAGGGAGAGTATGTGAGAGTTGGCTCCATGTAGAGCACAGATGTGCTCCCATGAATATTCTGGGACTTTGGAGACAAGGCCAAATCTCTGGGGGTGGTTTTGGCTACTGCTAGTGTAACTGAGAATACACTGGCATCCTCTTGTCTGGGTAAGACCTTCCCAGCAGTAAGATAGAAAATCATGCCCGTTTTGCCCCTCCCCTACCTTTTAGAGTTGGAAACTACAGGTAGAGCTGTCCAACAAGGGTTCCCTGGGTGGTGGGGCAGACATGCAGTTCTCTTTGGTAAGTATGGTTCCAGGAGGAAGAGTAGAGACCTCTCCTCTACAGTGTGAGCTGAAAATGAGAGAGCTGATCTCTCTCAAGACATTTCTTTCTTCCTTTCTCAAACACTGGTTGGCCCAGTTTATAGGCACATCTGGGTTTCTGTCATCCTTACTTCCAGAACAAGACAGAAAGCAGAGTAAGAGAACCTTTTTGAGATCAACACAAAGACGGTAATGTTCACTTTTAATTTTTTATTTAGTATTAAAGAATGAATCATGAATTTGTTGAGCTGTACAGGGGCTGGAGAAACAGTTCAGTGGTTAAGAGCACTTGCTGCTCTTGTAGAGGACCTGGGATCAGTTTCCAGTACCCACATGGCGGCTTACAGCCACCTGTAACTCCAGTTCCAGAGGATTTGATAACCTCTTCTAGCCCTCAAGGGCACCTGTACTCACACACATATACACATACACAGAGACACACATAGGCAATAAATAAATATTGTTGTTTGAGGCAGGATTTCTCTGTGTAGCCCTGGCTGTCCTGGAACTCACTCTGTAGACTAGGCTGGCCCCAAACTCACAGAGATCTTCCTGCCACTGCTTCCTGAGTGCTGGGATCAACATGTCAGGCTTTTAAAACTTTTTATGTTTCATTTTGCTACAGTTTCTCAAAAACACTGTGTGAAGACAATTCTGGCAGCTCAGCTGTGAGAGGGAACAGCACTGAGCCCTGCTCCTAGCTGAGTCCCAGACCGTGGATAAACTGTCACCTCATTCTGCATTATTTTTAAGGTTTCAAAGTAGAAATAATATTTTCTGTGTTGTAGTTCTGTGACAATATGTTTACCATAGAGGGAACTTGGCATATCTCTAAATATACTATGGCAGATATGCAAGAGTAGTTGAGAATGTAGAAACCATAATTGAATAAAGAAAGAGGTGTAATGAGGACTGCAAATTTCCTATGTGTAGCTGATTACTGCATCCCCAGATATCGAGGGGAAAGCCCTCCAGGGAAGTGGCTTATCTTATGCACCCTGACAATCACCATCTTTCTCTACTTCCTTCTATAGGTTCATCGGCAGTATTCACATCACAGCACCTATTTGCTCTAGGTGTGACATCACCAAGTCTGCCACCTCTCTGGGCAAGGGGACCATTTACTGCTTGTTTGGGGAATGACTTCTCTTTGGGGTGGAACTCCTTCCCTGCGGCTCCTTCCTTCTGCCACACACAGTCCCCTTTGCCCAGGAGAAGCTGATTCAGGCCTGGGAATCAAATTGAGAGGTGTGTTCCCCACGGTGTACTTCTTTTGGATGGAAAAGTTCTTTGGCAATAGAGCTCTGTCCGGTGTATTGCAGGCTCTGGGGACATTCCAGAAAGCCCAGAACAAAAATGCTCCCCTCCAGTGAGAGTCTTGTCCACACGTACTTCTCAACCAGTTTAGTGTCGTGAGGGCTGGCTGCTTTGCTTCCTGAGGAGTATGAGTTTAGAAAGTTCATGGGGAGTGAAGTGTGTGTGTAATTGAGTCCCTTGCCCTTTGGGACTTCATCCAACACTTTATTTTAATTTATTTACTTTATTTATTATGTATACAGTGTTCTGTCTGCATGTATGCCTGCAGGCCAGAAGAGGGCACCAGATGGTTGGGAGCCACCATGTGGCTGCTGGGAAATGAACTCAGGACCTCTGGAAGAGCAGCCAGCGCTCAACCCCTGAGCCATTTCTCCAGCCCCCAACACCCATTCTTTAGTGATGAAACAGCTATAAAAAAGATCCTGAGCCTGGGCCTTTAAGGGACCCACTCGCAATTGTGGCAGGTTTACGAATCAACGCTACAACTATGCTGTCCTCCACAGCACTGTGTGCTCTGGTCCTGCGGTTTCTGCCTCCCACCCTCGGGGAGCATCTTCCCACCAGGATTAGTCCTCTGGTGACTAAGCTGGCCTGGCCAGCCCCACCCTGAGGCGTGGCTCTCTTTGCAGCTCCCATAACCTTGGAGCCCACAGCAGCACTCTGCCCTCACCTCAGGCAAGACAAGAGGTCTGGCTATGGCAACCTGCACCTCTGCGTAGCTAAGAGAGAATGCGATTCCCAGAAGGCTGCGCAATAACCCTAGCTATCGTAGACTACATCTCCCAGAATGCTCCACGTCTACTAAGCCGTCTCATCCTGGTGTGTGTTTTTGGAAGGTTTAGGGAATAATAATGTACTATGGAAAGTCTATCTTGATACCTGAAGCCCAAGTCTGCCGAGCCCCAGAGACTATGGGTTAGATTTTATAACTCAGGAGCAAATGCAATGTGTGTCCTGGAGAGCATCTTGGTTACAGAGGACCAAGCTGCAAAATGCATCCAGGATCAATAAGGAAAGCTTGTATATGGACTGGATATTACACCACTTATATTAAGGAAAGTTACCCTGACTTTTGTTACTTGTAATTGTACTGGGATTATGTAGGTAATTGGGGTCACTTCTTAGAGATGCATATTAAATTATTTCAAGCACACTATATATGCCTTTGGGATAGATATTACATACACGTCTACCTATTGAATAGGCATTTTTCTTGTTTTCCACATTTTGTGTGAAGAAAATTGTAAAGCACTTGTGTGGTTGTGTGTGTGTGTGTGTGCCTGCCAGTGGAGCTCTGTAATGGGGTTCTCTTCTTCCACTATGTGGGTGCTGGAATGCACCTCAGGATGTCAGAGTTGGCAGCAAATACCTTTACCTGGTGCTAGAGAAATGGTTCAGCAGTTAAGAGCACTGGCTGCTCCTCCAAGGGACCCAGGTTCAATTCCTAGCACCCACATGGTAGTGTTGTGCTCAGATCGTGACCCCCAGAGAGACCACCAAGGACGAGCATACCAGAATGCAAAAGCAAGGTTTATCTGTTACAAGTTGCGACAGGGAACTCATCTCAAGCATTCATTGGCCTCAGCGCAGTGAGGCAGGGAAGAGTTACTCTTTCTTGGGGAAGTTAGTTTTTATAGGCAAAACCCATAAAATTTCTTAGAGGGGAAGGGGTTAGTACAGGTCCATCCTTGATTGGTCCAGTTTTTCCCGGGCCTGGACTTTGTCTTATTTTACCTTATCTGTTTGCCATGTCGAGAGTTTTACAACTCATCTCCGGGGTCTGGCCCTCTGGAGAGGGGCATCTCGTAGTTAAATAGTTACCACCAGACATCCTGACTTTGTTCTTTTGAAAACACCTGTCTTTACCCTTTCCAGGAAGGGGGAACTGACTCATTTTTAAGATATCTCTTTCCTCAGCTCTTTTGGGTTTCTGGGGAAACTGTGTCTGGGTCTTTTATCTCCAGTGCTGAGATTAAAGGCCACCATATTTCCATCCCATTTGGTTTTGAGACAGGATCTCTATAGCCCAAACTGGCCTGTGTTATGCCCAGATCACATCCCCAAAGAAGCCACTGGAGACTTTAGGTACAGAATGCAAAAGCAAGATGTATTCTAAATTTACAAGCCTCCCTTGGCAGGGAGGCTCCTTCCAAATCTCTCAGGCACAGCAGGGAGGTTGAAAGGAGCGCCCCCCCCTTTCTTTGTGAGGCTAGTTCTTAAAGGCACAGACCATATAATTTATTTTCCATAACCCGCCTTATAACCCGCCTTTCTTTTTTAGTCTTTTGGTTGAATATCCTGACTGTGTTTTTTAAAGTCCCTGTAGCTGATCTACACTTGGGAATCCTGGTTAAGCTTCTTTTTGTCTATAGGTAGGGGGGTTTACTGAGGTTTCACAGTAGCTCATAATTGTCTGTAACTCCAGTTTCAGGGGGATCTGACAACCTCACACCAATGTACATTAAATAAATTTTTAAAAATACCTTTACCCTCTGAGCCATCTTGCCCCATTTTGCTGGCCTTGGCCAAAATATTTTAATATGAAGCCTATACAGGGAAAACTCTGGACTGTGATTTTTTTGCATAGCTATTTCCTACAGATTGAAATATTTTCTCTTGCCAGGATTCAAGAGATCTACAAAACTTCAGAGCAAAAATTGTTTGAGGAAGGAAGGTTATTTCATGTCTGTTTGCATGTTGCACCAGGAATGTCAGCTTTTGAGCTGTCATCCATGTTGGTGTAAGGGGTTCTTCAGTGACGTAGAAACTGGTGAGTCACTCTTGCTCCTGCAAGTAATCCCAATAATTCTATTGATTCATCAAACTAGAACTGAATCCTCTTTTGGCCTGTGGTTGATGCTTTGTCTGGGGTGAATAGACATTTGTTCAGGTCTCTCCAAGAAGTCATGCAACACAGTTCCTAAGTGTCCTTAAATTCAGAGTGGCCAAGAGAAGACATACATGAACAGCTATTGAGAACAAACTGTACATTGAAACAAAATTTTGAAGACTGAGTTCACTATTATCATACAACACCTGTGATCCTGTCTCTGGAAAAATAATAAAAGCTCTTTTTTGTTGTTGTTTTGTTTTTTGAGACAGGATACCTCTGTGTAGCCCTGGCTGTCCTGGAATTCAGATGTCTGCCTGCCTCTGCCTGCCTCTGCCTTCTGATTGCTGGGATTAAAGTTGTGAGCCACCACCACCCAGCAGTGAAAGTTATCTAATACTACAAAAATACCTGAAAGCATTCTTAACCTCAAATAAGAAGACTCACTGCAAACTGTGCCTTTTTGGAGGTACAGCTGTTCCAAACTCTAACACTCTCATCCTTCTAAAGTTGGGAACTGCATCGGAAACCTCTGAGCAGGTCTGATGACAACCTCACCACTCATAACACACATAGGCAGACACATACTTTCGTTTTATGTCAGGTGTTTTAAATGGCAGTGAGGGAATGAGTTCAATTAGCAAGAAAAGGAGCAATTATTCTGACCAGTTAGTGCAATTTATGTGAATAAATTGTAAGAATAATACAATCTTAATGTGGGTCCTAAGGAAAACATTAAACATATTAGAAAAGGCTATCATTGCTTTAATTAATTAATTTTTGGTTTTTGTTTTGAGACAGTCTCACTATGTAGCCCTGTTGTCCTGGAGCTCCCTTTGTAGACCAGGCTAGCCTCAAATTCACAGAGATCCACCTGCCTCTGACTCCTGAATTCTAGGATTAAAGACATGTGCCACCATGCCTGGCTAATTTCTTTTTTTAAAGCATACTTTGTATGTGTGCTTGTTTGTGCAGGCTCCTACATGCCATAGCATGTGCGAGGGGGTCATAGGACAAGTCTCAGGGCTTAGTTCTCACCTTCCATCTTGTTGAAGCAGGGGTCTCTTGTTTCTGCTGCAGCACTGTTCAGTCCAGGCTAGCTGGCTTGAGAGCATCCAGGAAGCCCTCCTGTCTTCATTTCCCACCTCACTGTAGGAATGATGGGATTATAGATACTGCCACATCAGGCTTTTTGCCTGGGTTCCAGGGATGGGAACTTGGGTTGTCAGACTTTCATGACTAGTGCTTTTACCTGCTGAGCCATCTCAACTGCCTAACAATCTAATTCAACAAAATTCCAACCAGCCACCTAAAATTTCTTTGTGCATTTTTTTGGGGGGGGGAATTGTTTCTTGACCTAAAGGAACTATTCCAAGTTTTATTTGAATAAAAAACTGTAGTAATGATCAGATAATAACTAAAAGCATATCTATATTGACTTGTTTGCTATTGGTGAATATTTCAAAAGTGACTGCAGCAAAAGCTCCAATCCAGGAAGAGGAGAAAGGCAGAACACAGCAGGCACCAGAGGGAGCTCTAGTGTCCACAGAACAACAGGCAGGCATTGCAGTAATATTACAACAAATCATTTTCATAGGGATTCAAGCTACAAGCAAATTGAAGACAATTTACAGTCTAAAATTGCTATCATTCCTAATTTTTTTTTTTTTTTCCGAGACAGGGTTTCTCTTTGTGCCTTTCCTGGATCTCGCTCTCTAGACCAGGCTGGCCTTGAACTCACAGAGATCCGCCTGCCTCTGCCTCCCGAGTACTGGGATTAAAGGCGTGTGCCACCACCGCCCGGCTTACTTTACTTTTTTTAATGACAGATTCTCACTATATAGCCAGGATGGCTTTAAACTCACAGAGATCTTTCTGCCCCTCCCTCCCAAGTACTGGGTTTAAAGGTGTGCACCACTATGCCCAGAGCTAAGTTCTTAAAGTAAACACAGGTTGTAAGATGTAGCAGGCATCTTAAAAGGTCTTATTAATTAAACCAAACCTGAGGCCAGTTATTGGGGTGAACACTGGAAGATCAGAGAGACAGAACAAGCCATAGCTAACCTCACCTGGCCAACTTCTCAGTTGATCTGTTTCCTCAGACTGGATGCCTCTGAGTCCTCATCCAGAATGGTTCTCAGCTGAACTGTTGCTCCAAAGCCTGAAAGCTTAACCAGCCAAATGCTTATTAAACAGAGGTTAGGCAGTGGTAGCACACACCTTTAATCCTAGCATTCCAGAGGCAGAAATCCATCTGTTCAAGGATACAGCCAAGCATGGTGACTCACGCCTTTAATCCCAGGGAGTGATGGTAGAAAGCAGAAAGGTATATAAGGCATGAGGAACAGAAACTAGAAGCATTTGGCCTGGTTAAGCATTTGGCCTGGTTAAGCTTTTAGGTTTTGAGCAGCAGTTCAGCTGAGACCCATTCTGGATGAGGACTCAGAGGCCTCCAGTCTGAGGAAACAAGACCAGCTGAGGATCTGGCGAGGTGAGGTAGCTGTGGCCTGTTCTGTCTCTCTGATCTCCCAGCATTTCACCCCAATAATTGGCCTCAGGTTTCATTTTATTAATAAGAACTTTTAAGATTCATGCTACATCAAATGCCTTTTTTTTTTTTTTTTTAAAGACAGTTTCTCTGTGTAGCCCTGGCTATTCTGGAACTTGATCTGTAGATCAGGCTGGCCTTGAACTCAGAGATCGACCTGTCTCTGCCCTCTGCCTTCTGCCACCTGCCTCTGCCTCCAGAGTGCTGGGATTAAAGTATGCACCACCATGGCCCGGCTTGTAAAATGTCTTTTTAAAACCATGACTATACAGCTCCTCTCCAAGTCAATGCTTCTATGCTATGCCACTAGCCTAGTTGGGCTGGGAATCTTCTCTAGTATTTACTGAGCATTTGGACAACTTCTATGAAATGTATTTTAATATTTTCCTTTTATACCCAATTAATTGAGTTTGTATTATCATAAATGTTATTTCTATGTAAATGTTACTCCTTTGTCAGATATACCCACTAGAGATATACTCTTCTGATCTCTGGTTTTTTTTCCGGGGGGGAAAAATAAATCTGGAGGCTAGAGATGAAGTTCAGTTGGTGAATGCTTGAGTAGCAGCACAAAGCCATGGGTTTGATCCCAGTACCTCATCAACCAAGTTCAGTGGCACACACATGTAATCCTAGCACCTGAGAAGTGGTGTCTAGAGGATTAGATCTGCAATATCATTTTTATCTACATAGTGAGTTCAAGGGTGGTCTGGACTACATGAGACTCTGCTGAAAACAAATAGGACAACAATAATAACTTTAAAAAGTAGTTTTATTCTAGAAAAATTTAAATAACATTGTATTTAATTTCATGCTTTTTTTGGTGTGTTCTGTTTTTAAAAATTCAGCATACCACAAAGCAAAACTAGTTTTAGTTTTTTATAAAACAAATTTTGTACTTAATTTTGCTAACATATATAATTTACCTTGAATAATTTTTAGTTAGAGTTACTCAATTTTTATGTATGTTTTGCCTGCATGTGTATATGTGTACTATTTGCATGCCTGGTGCCCATGGAGGTCAGGAAGAGGGTGTTGGATCCCCTGGAACTGAAGTTAGAGATGGTTGTAAGCTTCCATGTGGGTGCTGGGAATTGAAACCAGGTCCTCTCAAAGAGCATCAAATATGCTTAACCTCTGATCCATTTCTTCAGCCCTGAATAAATTTTATTTATATTTGGTTTTTTCAAGACAGGGTTTCTCTGTGTAGCTTTGTGTCTTTTCTGGAACTCGCTTTGGAGACCAGGCAGGCTTCAAACTCACAGAGATCCGCCTGCCTCTGCCTCCCGAGTGCTGGGATTAAAGGCATGCACCACCACTGCCTGGCTAAATTTTATATATTAAAGATCAAGGTGTACAAACATATATGAATATCTGGTTATCTTAGCACCAGTTTTGAAAATTATTCTTTGCCTATCCAGTTACCCTGGGACAAATGATGACTTTCAGGTGTATCACAGAGGGTGTGAAGAAGGAAGGACCATACTCTTTCACATAAAGCAAGATAAGGGATGGGTAGATTACTGCTTTTCTTGAATACTGAGGTATGTGAGTCACAGGGCAAAAGCTGACCAGAATGTAGTATGGCGGTATTGTGTTCCCCGAAATATTGTGCACGATAATAAACTTATCTGGGGTCACAGAACAGAACAGCCACAATATTAAACACAGAGGATAGGCAGTGGTAGCACACACCTTCTTTTTTTTTTTTTTGGGTTTTTCGAGACAGGGTTTCTTTGTGTAGCTTTGCGCCTTTCCTGGAACTCACTTGGTAGCCCAGGCTGGCCTCGAACTCACAGAGATCCGCCTGCCTCTGCCTCCCGAGTGCTGGGATTAAAGGCGTGCGCCACCACCGCCCGGCTGGTAGCACACACCTTTAATCCTAGCATTCCAGAGGCAGAGATCTACCTGGATCTCTGTGTGTTCAAGGATACAGCCAGGCATGACTCACGCCTTTAATCCCAGAAAGTGAGCCTTTAATCTCAGGAAGTGACGGCAGAAAGCAGAAAGATATATAAAGCGTGACGACCAGAAACTAGAAGCTTTTAGTAGGTTAAGCTTTCAGGCTTTCGAGAAACAGTTCAGCTGAGGTTCATTTGGATGAAGACACAGAGGCTTCCAGTCTGAGGAAACAGGATCAGCTGAGGAATTGGCAAGGTGAGGTAGCTGTGGCTTGTTCTGCTTCTCTGATCTTCCAGTGTTCACCCCAATACCTGGCTCCGGGTTTTATTTTCATTAATAAGAACCTTTAAGATTCATGCTACAATGTAGAGTAAGAGAGTGCCAAACACTACAGAACACGATTGCTAGGTAACTGAAATGATCATATAAGTTAAAATGCTGGATATAAAGTACAGTGTCACAAATGAAGGACTGCTTCCCAGGGGATACTAGTACACCCAACACTGCTAAGGGAAAAGACAGGGTCTGACTATGCATTAGTTATCCCAAAATAATATAAAAGTATACAGAAAACACTGGCTCCTTTGAAAAGAAGCAGTGTAATTTGTCCATCTGAAGTGCATAGATCAGAAGGCATCAGGACAAGTAGGGCACTATGAATTTCATATTTCCTGTGAAAATTTTGTCATTATTATGTATGTGGAAAGTTGCAACTAATGTCAGAATTACTTATTAAGCAAGGGGTACATAATTTGTTTACATCTATGAGTTCTAACATATATAAAATGAACATCTGCAAGTGTGGGAACCTGCCCCACTGGGAACTTAGGTCACCTGTGAAGAGGTGGCCTGGAACTGAGGAAAGGCAAGTGCATGCCGCTCGCCCGTTCCCCAGCCTCCCTCTTACCCCGAGACAATCAGACACAGTGGAGAAGCAAGAACTTGTTTATTGATGGGCAGTAAGCCACTTTTATACCAGAACACCTCAGAACCCTAGGAGGGGGATGAAGGAACCAACCAATCATTTTAAAGGTCACCCTATTTACAAGTTGTTTATGTCCTGACATCATCTCCTGTTTTTAGCATAAATAACTTGAGCTAACTTCCTTTCTCACTATTTGTCTTTAATCTCCATACAAACAACCCAAGCTAACTTCCTTTTAGCCATCCTTTGTATCTATTCTCTGTACAAACAGCTTAAACTAACTTCTCTGGTACCATTTGTATCCACTCTCTGCACAAACAGCTTAAAGCTTAAGCTCTGTTTATCTAAATTTCTTTCAGCACCCTCTTTGCAGCCCATGTATGCCCCACATGCAAATGACATGCTTATATCCTTAAGACAACTCAAAGTATTCACATTCAGCATCATTCAGTCTAAATTTGTTTTTATGCATTTTATCATAGTGAATATCTGTGAATCAATATTGTGTTTCATTCTTTTCATATTACAGATGAAAGAGCTTTTTAGATACAAAATTTCTAGAAAGTGCTATTATTTGTAAACTTCCTTAAATTAATGTATCTCCCCTTATATCTTTGAGGTTAAGTTTGACAACTTGTCAAAACTTTCATGTATTTAGAAATCAATTATGAAAATAAAAAAACATGGTACTACATTTAAAATAATAATAATAATAATAATAATAATAATAATATATGCTTTTCTATTGGTTTTGTCAGTAGAGTTTTCTGTGGCGCTGCAGGTGGCCCGCCATGACGTCGGAGGGACGCTGCTGGGAAACTCTAAGGGCGCTGCGCAATTCCAGCAAAGGCCGCCTGCCTTACCACCGCGAGTGGCTGGTGCACTACGAGGATGTTTTGGAAGAATGCACATCTCTCCCAAAACTATCTTCTTACTCTGGATGGGTGGTAGATCACATCCTACCCAACACCTCACCCTACATGCAAGAGAACTCTCCTTCCTCTGAATGTTCACCATCCTCTGGATCTACTTCAGGCCTGGGCCAATCCTCACTCCTTAAGTCTCCTGTCAGAAGCACTCCAGAATCCTCCTCACCTTCACCAAATGGAACCAAGATCACACATGAGTGCCAGCGCACAGAACCTATTGCACTTCTGTCCTCCCGAGCAATCAAAGTGGAAGGCTGCATCCGAATGTACGAATTGGCGCACAGAATGAGAGGAACAGAGGGCCTGAGGCAGAGGCAGGAGGAGCAGGAGAGGAAGGTGCGAGCCCTCTCAGAGATGGCATCTGAACAACTGAAGAGGTTTGATGAGCTGAAGGAACTGAAGCTGCATAAGGAATTCCAGGACTTACAGGAAGTGATGGAGAAGAGTACCAGAGAAGCCCTGGGCCACCAGGAGAAGCTAAAAGCTGAGCATCGCCACAGAGCCAAGATTCTCAACCTGAAGCTTCGAGAGGCAGAGCAACAGCGTGTGAAGCAGGCAGAGCAGGAGCAGCGTCGGAAGGAGGAAGGCCAAGTTCGTCTACGCAACTTGTACACCCTGCAAGAGGAGGTCCTTCAGCTTAACCAGCAGCTGGCTGCCTCCAATCAGCACAAGGATCTGCTGAATGTCGATCTGGCTGCCTTCCAGACCCAGGGCAACCAGCTGTATAGCCTCATCTCCGGAATCATTCGCACCACCTTGGAGAGTGGTTATCCCACAGCAGAGAACCAAGCTGAGGCCGAGCGAACCTTGCAGGAAATGCGGGACCCCCTATCAAATTTGGAGCAGGAGATCACCAGAGCCTATGAAGTCAAGAAGCAGCAGGATGAAGAGGAGGCCCAGGTCAAGCTGCAAGAATCACAGGTGCAGCAGGGGCCAGGGGCTCCCACCCAACCCCCTGTGCCCAGCCCAGGCCCAGCAGGAACACAGAATGAAGACCTGCCCGTGAAGGTACAAGACAGTACGATGCAGTGGTATCAGCAACTTCAGGATGCGTCTGCCAAATGTGTGTTGGCCTTTGAGGGCCTGACCAGCAGTAAGGACAGTCAGGCCCAAAAGATAAAGATGGACTTGCAAAAGGCAGCCACCATCCCCGTGAGCCAGATCTCTACCATTGCAGGTTCAAAGCTGAAGGAGGTCTTTGAAAAGATCCATAGCCTGCTCTCTGGAAAGCCTGTTGAGTCTGGTGGGCGCTCTGTGTCTGTCACTCTTAACCCACAGGGGCTGGACTTCGTCCAGTACAAACTGGCAGAGAAATTTGTGAAACAAGGTGAGGAGGAAGTGGCCTCTCACCATGAGGCAGCATTCCCCATTGCAGTGGTGGCATCTGGTATCTGGGAGCTCCACCCCAAAGTGGGAGACCTCATCCTTGCTCATCTCCACAAGAAGTGTCCCTACTCCGTTCCTTTCTACCCAGCTTTTAAGGAAGGGATGGCTTTGGAAGACTATCAACGGATGCTTGGCTACCAAGTGGCAGATTCAAAGGTAGAGCAACAGGACCACTTTCTAAAACGAATGTCTGGGATGATCCGTCTGTATGCTGCCATCATCCAGCTCCAGTGGCCCTATGGAAAGCGGCAAGAGGCTCATCCTCATGGCTTAAATCATGGCTGGCGCTGGTTGGCACAGATCTTAAACATGGAACCTCTGCCAGACGTGACAGCCACTCTCCTGTTTGACTTCTTGGAGGTGTGTGGGAATGCCCTCATGAAGCAGTACCAGGTCCAGTTCTGGAAGATGATACTTCTCATCAAAGAGGACTACCTCCCCAGAATTGAAGCCATCACAAGCTCAGGACAGATGGGTTCTTTCATACGTCTGAAGCAGTTCTTGGAAAAATGTTTGCAACGCAGGGAGATTCCTGTCCCCAAAGGCTTTCTGACCTCCTCCTTCTGGCGCTCCTGATGTCCTCTCTCATCAGTCATCATATCGTGTTGCAGGAGGGGGAACAATAAAGCAACTGAGACAGTGGGTTTGGAAGAAATCATGTCAGATTTAGAACTTCCCCAGGGTGTGTTGGGATCAGAATGGCTCTGACCCCTCTAGGATTGACCCCACCTCCCCTGTTCTGAGTGCGCTGAGGTCAGGCTGTTCTGCCGATGTTTTGCTGTTTGGTATATCTCGTGGTTTGGCAGCTGTGGCTTCCTGGGGCATGCTGACCATTCCTTGACCCTGGGTGCTTGGTAAACAATTTTGTTTGTTCCTCCTGAAAGGGTATATAAGATGGGGAAGAAAGAATAAAAGGGTCCTGATGCTTGCAACTTGACTGGTGTGTGCTGTGTTCATCCCGACTTCCCTCGCCAGGTTTTGGGCCCAATAGCCATGCAGGCATGGCAAGTGGAGGTCTCACCGAGACCTGGAAAGAGGGTTTTGAAGGATGGGGTCGCTCCTGGGCTAGCAAACGGAGTGAACTGGGGATATGAGTAATTAAGGTACGTACCATGGGGAACACTACAAGTAAATCTCAGATGGCCACTGAGATCACTAAGGTTTTAAAACAGCAAGGAACAGAAATTAAGCAAAGTACCGCAGCCGCATTTGTTACAATTGTTGCAGAAGTCAGTCCTTGGTTTTTAACTGGAGGGGGATTGAATATCCCTGATTGGGAACAAGTGAAACAGGACTTACAAAGGGCCCTTTATGAGAGGGGCCCAGATAACTTACCTATAGCTACATTTTCCTTATGGAGATTAGTTAAAGATACCTTGCTAACAGAGAAAGTTAAAGTACAAGAACAATTAGCTGAGGCTACTAGACTTTTTAAATAAGGTTCAAGAGGAAGAAACTAAGAAATCTGTAAGCGCTGTTGATGAGAAATCAGACGTATTATGGGGCATGGAGACCGAGTTGTCAGAATCAGAAGGAGAAGACTTGGAGGAGGAGAGATTAAAGCAAGAAATCAAGGAGTTAAAGAAAAAAAATAAAACAATGTAAAGTGAAACCAAAGGACAGTTCAGGCAAAGAGGATGCTCTACCTCCGGTCTAGGAGGATTGGAAATGGCCAAATGTAAAAGAGTATCGAGGAGTAGCCTTCCAAAATTCAGGTGCCCATGCATTCCCCGTCATAGAGACAGATGATCCTGCTAACCCTGGTCAGAGAATCAGACAACATGTTGCCCTCACCTTCAAGGAAATGAGGCAGATGAAGGAAGCTGTATCCAGCTACGGTGCCTTGGCTCCTTTTACTTTATCTTTGGTAGAACCTTACCAGGCATCTAACCTAACACCCAGCGACTGGCAGCAGCTGTGCCGTGCTGTTTGTCTGGAGGTGATTACTTACTGTGGAGAGGAGAGTATCAGGAAAAGTGTATACAAATTGCCCGTTTAAATGCACAAGTCAGGTTTCCTCAGAGGAATTTAGACATGCTGACCGGCTCAGGAGTGTATGCTGCCTTAGCGGCACAACTTGTTTATGATCCTGGGGTTATGCTCAAATAGCTGAAGCCAAAAGGGCCCTTCAGCTAGTAGAAGAAGCCTTGGAAAATGCTCATTCACAGTGCATTAATTATGATTTGCCATTTTCCTTTGTAGTTTTTCCTTCTCAATTTAGTCCCACAGGAGTTTTTTGGCAAGAGGCCCCCCTCTTTTGGGTTCATGGGTTGGCTTCACCAAATCGAACAGTTACTCCATATTATGATTTAATTTTACAACTGAAGAGTTAATAGGGAACTATATTCTTACTTAAAAAATATTTCTGCTTAAGCTAAAACTACAGCTCTTGCAAAAGCTTCCATGGTGCGAAGCTTGCCCACAGCCCTTGCAAAAATAAGCTGTTTTTCAAAAACCACGAGATGTACCCAAGATTTCCCAGAAACTGCTTACCCACCCAAAGTCACCCAAAACCCCCAAGACTCAGCCAGGTGGCTGAGCCCTGAGTAACCCCTCCACCCCACCCGTGTGAAACTGCCCTATAATAAGCCTGCAAGCTTGAGCTTCGGGGTCTGCAGTCCTCAGCTTGACTGTTGACCCGTGTGCACACGTACAATAAACTGCTTCTGAGTGACTCGATATCGGAGGGAAGCTTCTGTTATCAGCGCCGACTCTAACATTTTGGAGGTTCCACCGAGATACTCTTCACGTCTGGTGGTGAGTCGGCTTGGGAGGGTGAGCGGCTGTCCGGGCTGCCCGTGAGCACTCCCCGAACAGTGGGGGACAGACGTGTCCAGAACCCACAGGCTGCAACTCTGGAGGACGCTCTAGAGTGTGGGGATCCTGTAAGAGGGACCCCTTCGGATACCCTCTTGCCTAGGAAACTTTTTAAAAGGCCTGGGCCGCTAGATAATCTTTTGGTTTCATTTTCTGTACCATTTTGCCGGCTTGTCCTGTCTCTGTGTGCTGTGAGTTTGTTCGTGTCCTTCGGTGTCTTATTTTATCTGTTCGGTATGGGGCAAACTGCCTCTCCACCACTCTCTCTCACCCTCACCCATTGGTCAGAAGTGGCGGCTCGAGCCTCGAACCTGGCGGCTCGAGTGAAGACGGGAAAGTGGCAGACTTTCTGCTCATCTGAATGGCCCACCTTTGGCGTGGAGTGGCCCGCTGATGGCACTTTCGATCTGAATCTTGTTAGAGAAGTTAAACAGAAAATCTTTATTCCAGGCTCCCATGGACATCCGGACCAGCAAGCCTACATCTGGGTCTGGGAGGACTTGGTGCTGGACCCACCTAAGTGGGTCCGGTCGTTTCAGGTTGGCCCGTCTGCACCACCAACTGACCAACCCCCCCTCCTTCTAACCAAAACCTCTGACTCGCCTAAATCTTCCCCTTGGACAGACGGCCAACCCAGCTCCCCAATCTCATTGATGAGCGCTTCCCCCTGAGACGTCCGACCTGGACCCGAACACTCCAGAAGACTGCAAGCCTTGGCGGTCATCCAGCACACCCTGTGGAGACAGTTGTCTGCCGCGTACCAGCCCAGTGGAGATGGCCCTGCCCACCGGTTCCATGTAGGGGACTTCGTGTATGTCCGCCGGCACCAGCATCAGACCTTGGAACCTCGGTGGAAGGGTCCCTATCAAGTCCTGTTGACCACCCCGACGGCAGTTAAGGTGGACGGAGTCGCTGCGTGGATCCATGGCTCCCATCTCAAGCCTGCTCCTGCTCCGGACGTGGATTTGGACTGGACTGTGGAGCGGACTGACAATCCTCTCAAGCTTCGGATCCGACGTAAAGACCGGCCGGACTAACCCACACCAACCTGTGAGCCAAACGTTGCAAGTACTGTCGGGGGAAGGGGATGTGGTCTGGGAAAAAACTGGTAGGCACCCCCTTTGGACTTGGTGGCCTGCCCTAGAACCTGACCTTTGCCACATGTTGGCCGGAGCAAAAGACTTTGACATCCCCACCACTGACCCGGCCAACCCAGGTGAGCCAGAAGTGTGCACCCAAAGTGGACGCTGCCCCTGTTCACGTTACCCGGCAGGGTGCCGGGACCCAAGGGCCCGAGCAGCCCTGAGAAAGAGACCGTTCTATGTATGCCCTAGGGATGGGAGGAGCAGGGCACAGGCGCGCACTTGTGGGCAACATGAAAGTTATTATTGTAAATCATGGGGATGTGAAACTACGGGGGATGCTTGGTGGAAGCCGAGCTCATCCTGGGATCTAATACAAGTAAAGAGGGAGGCAGGTGGGGATGAACCCTCACTCTCTGAAGATTACTGCCGGAGCAAACCTAGGACGGTCACAACCCTATGGTACGGGTCTGGACCGTGCACAGCGTTTGCCTGCAACCCCTTGAATATCACCTTCACCCAGACAGGAAAGGCATCAAGGGACTGGATAAAGGGTAGACAATGGGGCCTGAGGGTGTATCACCAGACGGCCTATGATCCAGGAGTCCTATTCAAAATTAAGTTAGTAATAAATGCCGACCCTCAACCAATAGGCCCTAATAAAGTCTTGCAGGACCAGAAGGCTCCTCCTCCCAAGAAAAACAAACAGGTGTCCCCAAGAGGGATCCCCCCACCTAACTCAACCCACCAGAACCCCTCCACTCCCCCACTGACCACTCCGGCTGTCGCAAATCCCACCCTACCAGAGTCAGGAGAACGATTGATAGTTGAGGGGGGATATCAAGCCCTCAACTCTACTCAGCCCAACCTCACTGAATCCTGCTGGATTTGCTTCCAAGCAAGCCCCCCATACTATGAAGGGATAGCTGTTAATGGGAGTTTCACCTATACCACCTCCAACAGCTGCAACTGGGGAACAAGGCACATGCTAACTTTGCCTGAGGTGACTGGGTCAGGAACATGCCTAGGACACTCCCCTGGGCTAGAAAGCCAGCTCTGTGCACGCAAAGTGACAGTGTCCTCATCTGACACATCCCAGTACATAGTCCCCTCATCAGGTCTATACTGGGCATGCAATACTGGGATCACACCTCAGTTGCTAGTTTTAACATCTCTAAGGATTTCTGTGTATTAGTTCAGATTTACCCAAGGTTAGTTCACTATTCAACAGAAGAATTTGAGGGACACTTTCTGGGCAGAACTCGGTTCACGCGAGAGCCTGTCAGTATCACCCTGGCAGTCCTATTAGGGGCTGGTATATTGGCGGGGGTTGGGACTGAAACTGCAGCTTTGGTGGAAGGTCCTAGACAGCTAGGGATCTTAGAAGCCGCAATACAACAAGATCTGAGGGCAATAGAAACATCTATAACTGCTTTGGAAAAGTCCTTAACCTCCCTGTCAGAGGTGGCCTTGCAAAATAGGCGCGGTCTGGACTTACTGTTTTTAAGGGAAGGAGGACTTTGCGCTGCCCTAAAGGAAAACTGTTGCTTCTATACTGACCACACGGGGGTGGTAAGGGAGTCCATGACAAAACTCAGGGAAAGACTAGATGCAAGGGAAAAGGCCCTACGAGGCTTCCAGAGCTGGTTAGAGGAATTGTATGAAAAATCACCCTGGATGACCACCCTGCTCTCAGCCCTCACAGGGTCCCTAATTGTCCTGCTCCTAGTACTAATGATTGGACCATGCGTCCTGAATCGGATTTCAGGCTTCGTTCGGTCCCAGGTAGACGGGGTTAAAATGATGGTCCTGAGACAAAGATATCAGCCTATACCAGAAACCGACCTTTAGGATTAAAGGTCAGTACAAGAAGAGGAGGGAATGAAGAGTTAATAGGGAACTATATTCTTACTTAAAAAATGTTTCTGCTTAAGCTAAAACTACAGCTCTTGCAAAAGCTTCCATGGTGCGAAGCTTGCCCACAGCCCTTGCAAAAATAAGCTGTTTTTCAAAAACCACGAGATGTACCCAAGATTTCCCAGAAACTGCTTACCCACCCAAAGCCACCCAAAACCCCCAAGACTCAGCCAGGTGGCTGAACCCTGAGTAACCCCTCCACCCCACCCGTGTAAAACTGACCTATAATAAGCCTGCAAGCTTGAGCTTCGGGGTCTGCAGTCCTCAGCTTGACTGTTGACCCGTGTGCACACGTACAATAAACTGCTTCTGAGTGACTCGATATCGGAGGGAAGCTTCTGTTATCAGCGCCGACTCTAACACAACTATTATGTAAAGCCAAGCTTATGAGTATTAGGATATTTAGTAAAGAACCAGATGTAATTATTCTTCCATATAATAATCAACAGATACAATATTTACAGATTACACATGATATGTGGTGCTGGTTTCTTAGCGCCACTGCTAGTCATATTGATTGCCATTATCCTGCTAGTCAATTCATGGATGTTTTTCGAAATCAACTTGTTATTTTTCCTAAAGTTGTTAAGAATAAGCCCATCAAAGAGGCTTGATTAGTTTTTACAGATGCCTCTAATAATGGCTATGCTGTGGTTGTCTCAGGTTAACAAATTTTTCGGCAACCTGTGTTACATTCTTCTGCTCAGCAGGCTGAGATTATTGCCTTAATAATGGCCCTTCAACAGTTTCCCAACAAAGATCTTTTTTTCCCATTATATAGTTTTGGCTTCTTTGTCAAAAATCAGGTGTACATATGTGCATGAATTAATGTCAGGGTCTTCAATTCGATTCCATTGGTCTGTATGTTGGTTTTTATACCAGTACCAAGCTGTTTTTGTTACTATAGCTCTATAGTAGAGCTTGAGGTCAGGGATGGTGATGCCTCCAGAGGTTGCTTTATCATACAGGATTCTTTTATCTACCCTGGGTCTTTTGTTTTTCCATATGAAGTTGAGTATTTTTCTTTCCAAGTCTGTGAAGAATTGTGTCGGGATTTTGATGGGGATTGCATTGAATCTGTAGATTGCTTTTGATAAGATTGCCATTTTTACTGTTAATCCTACCTATCCATGAGCATGGGAGATCCTTCCATTTTCTGATATCTTCTTCAATTTCTTTCTTTAGAGATGTAAAGTTCTTATCAAAAAGGTCCTTCACTTGTTTAGTTAGTGTTATCCCAAGGAATTTTATATTATTTTTGGCTATTGTAAAGGGTGATGTTTCTCTGACTTCTTTCTGAGCCCTTTTATCATTTGTGTATAGGAGAGCTACTGATTTTTTTGAGTTGATCTTGTATCCTGCCACTTTACTGAAGGAGTTTATCAGCTGTAGGAGTTCCCTGGTAGAATTTTGGGCTCACTTATGTATACTATCATATCATCTGCAAATAGTGAAAGTTTGACTTCTTTTCCACTTTGTATCCCTTTGATCTCCTTTTGTTGTCTTATTGCTCTAGCTAGGACTTCTAGTACTATATTGAATAAATATGGGTAGGGCAGACAGCCTTGCCTTGTTCCTGATTTTAGTGGAATCGCTTTGAGTTTCTCTCCATTTAATTTGATGTTGGCTGTTGGCTGGCTGTAAATTGCCTTTATTATGTTTAGGTATGTTCCCTGTATTCCTGATCTCTCTAAGACCTTTATCATGAAGGGATGCCCAATGAAGATCTTAATATTTATAATGATAGTATTTATGCAAGTCAAATAGTAGGACCCCTTGAGACTTCTCCTTATGTTGCCTCTATTTCTAGGATTCATGAATGTTTACTACAATTACAATCCCTATTGTGGGCTTGCAAGCATTTTGTGTTTGTGGCTCACATATGTGGCCATACAGGCTTGCCTGGCCCCTTAGCTCAAGGAAATGCCTTAGCTGATTTCTTAATCCAAGCTATTATGATTGCCACTGTATATGATCAAGCCTTGCAATTGCATAAAAAATGTCATCTAAATGCACAATCCTTACAGTTCCATACTAAATGTTCTCGTCAAGAAGCTCAAAAAATTACATCCACCTGCCCCACTTGCGCCCCCTTTTTAAATTCTCCAGTGCTGGGAGTGAATCCTCGAGGTGTCTGTCCCAATGATATTTGGCAGATGGACGTTACACATATGCCCTCCTTTGGTGTGCTTAAGTATATGCATGTTTCAGTAGATACATGTTCAGGAGCTATCTTTGCTTCCTTACATTGAGGAGAATGCCAAAAAGATATATAAAACCATTGTATTCAAGCTTTCACTCACCTCGGAGTTCCCAAACAAGTAAAAACAGATAATGGCCCAGCTTATACCAGCAAAGGGTTTGCACAATTTTGTGCTGCCTGGTCTATTCATCATGTTACTGGCATTTCTTATAATCCTCAAGGACAAGCTTTAGTCGAATGAGCACATGCTACTATCAAGCAGTATTTAATTAAAATAAAAGAGGGGGAGATTGTGGGGCCAGAATCAGGACCAAATGTAAAACTACCATCTGTTTTATACATTTTAATTTTTTTAATGGTTGATAAACAGGGCCTTACTGCCATGACCCGACATTTTCAGGGCTGGCCTATGGTACAGGCACAGGTCAGGTGGAAAGATCTGTCTAAAGGTATTTGGAAAGACCCTGCCCTGATTCTGGCTAGGGTAAGGGGAGCAGTGTGTGTTTATCCTAGAGATGCTGAGTCACCAGTGTGGGTTCCAGACAGGTGTGTTCGTCGTGTGGAAATGTCTATGGCTGATGGAAATGCTGCTTCTGATGTGTTAAGTGAAGCCGGAGACGGTGTATTGGAGTCTGGTAAAAAATTCCCCAGTGCTGATGCCTGTAGGGATACATAGCCCTATTTTCCTTCTATTTGTGCTAGTAATTGGACTATGGGCCGTCCATTGGCTCGTATACCTATGGATAAAACTTTAATGATTCTATTCCATCTCATCCTGACTTTTGAGGAGTCTGTTAAAGTCAATTATTCTGGGAAAATTTTTAGCATTTCCTCCTTTCCCTGTTTATTATACTGGGGCGGGAGGAGGTGCTTTATTAAAATTGTTCTGTTCAGAATTGCAGCCTTAGCAGTTGCTGGCTTGATGAAGATAATGCGTTAGTTATGAAGAATTCCTGCTGATGCCGATGGAAGCATCTTCCCAGTTTCCTGTACGATTGCATAGAACAAAGAGAGGTTTTGGAATCACGGCTGCCGTTGTTACTGTTGCTGTTTCTGCTGTTGCTGCTGCTACTGCAGGAATTGCCCTTTCTCAACAGACCCAGCAAGCTGATGTGGTGAAAAGAGTCTCTAATGCTTTGGACATTCAAAATCAGATAAATGGACATGTACATTCTGGACTGCCAACACTTAATCAACAGATGGTGTTGGCACAAGAACAATTTGATTTGTTATGGACTTAACAACATTCGACCTGCTCTCAGATGTATATCTATGTGTGTGGCCCTGTGTGGGGTCACCTAGATATCTATGTGTGGGGAAGGTTGTTAATGCCTCTCATGAAGTTTGGAGGCTGAGTGGGTATGTTTCAGGGTCCTGGAATATGACATTTGTAAATTTTACTGTGCAGCTTTTTCATGCCATACAGGCCATTGAAGATGCCGGAGTTGTTCCAATTTCAGATATTGGATGGTGGGGTTGGGAGGCCCAGGTTGGAGGCTGGTTTCAAAAATGGTCAGGATCGCTTGCTAAGGCAATCCTAGGACATCTTGGAATCAGGGTTTGCTTCTGGGCCCTCTGCCAACTTAAAACACGATTCACCACTCATGCAGGTGTCACCCAACAGGCCCCACTAGCTGTCTCAGCACACACTGAATCCACTCAGGTGTGGATTCAGAAGCTTGATAAGCGGTAACCAGAGACGGGTAACTTCCTAGGATAGCATGGGCGCCTAAGACAGGAAGTATGGAGGGCACTTTCCTATGACAGTTAAGTTCATGCTACCGGGTCAACCTAAGACAGGTGCCGCTTAAATAAATAAAAAGGGAGGAGATGTTGGGATCAGAATGGCTCTGACCCTCTAAGATTGCCCCCACCTCCCCTGTTCTGAGTGCGCTGAGGTCAGGCTGTTCTGCCGATGTTTTGTGTTTGGTATATCTCGTGGTTTGGCAGCTGTGGCTTCCTGGGGCATGCTGACCATTCCTTGACCCTGGGTGCTTGGTAAACAATTTTGTTTGTTCCTCCTGAAAGGGTATATAAGATGGGAAAGAAAGAATAAAAGGGTCCTGATGCTTGCAACTTGACTGGTGTGTGCTGTGTTCATCCCGACTTCCCAGGTTTCGGGCCCAATTGCCGTGCAAGCGTGGCAAGGGTATTTTATTTTTTTATTTTTTATTTTTTAAGATTTATTTATTTATTATGTATACAGCATGTATGACTGTAGGCCAGAAAAGGGCACCAGATCTCATTACAGATGGTTGTAAGCCACCATGTGGTTGCTGGGAATTGAACTCAGGACCTCTGGAAGAGCAGTCAGTGCTCTTAACCGCTGAGCCATCTCTCCAGCCCCGGCAAGGGTGTTTTAATAGATATTTGTACCATATGACTAAGATTGTCATAGTTCACAGCCTTTTGCCAGTCTCTTGTCAGAGTTGGTAGTTCCTGTAGATGTCATGGACAGAGCAACAGAGCTGGCCTTTCTTACTTTCATAAGTTATAGGAAATGTAAGAAGGGGCAATTGGCTGCATCCTCTGTCTCTAGGATCTTTCAGAAAGTTGGTGATAATTTATCTGTTTCCCTCTGACCTGGAGCGAGCCCACTGTTTTCACGTCCACCCTCTGCCCCATCCCTTTTCAAACACATACTCAGAGAGTTAATCTCTTAAGATTCCCTTAAAGTATCATGTGATGTTTGAGGCCAATCTCTTCTGTGCAGTCTGGGTATGAGGTAAAATACTTTATACTTTATGGCTTGTAAACTACTTTTATATTCAGAGGACATATATGATGGAGGCATGGAGTGAATCTCAGAGTGCATCAAGTTAGCAGGTATGTGGATCAGGACTAGGAACATGCAACTATAGAGTGCTCTCCGTCTTCTTGATCTGGAATTTGGTCCCTGGATAGATAGCTGGAGATGTTGTATGAGATCAGGTACCTTGTTTTTCTCACAGAAATGAAGATGGCCTGAGATATGGCTTGCAGCATTAGATGTGGGCTGAAGATCATTAGCAGTAAATGCATTGGTCATTAGGAGGAGCTGACTATATCAGATGGAAGTTGGTATTTGTTTTAGGAATAGATTGACTCTCTTTGTGTACTGCAGAGGGCCTTGTGTGGTGGGTGTTTATTGTTTCTCTTGAATGGCCTAAGTGGTTCAATTGTTGACTACAGTGCCCAAAAAAGCAATAAAGCTTGAATTTTCAAAAAACAAAACAAAACAAAAAAATCATGGTACTACATTTAAAATAAATAATAATAATAATAATAATAATAAATGCTTTTCTATAAAGTATGACAAAAATTACATGGAAAAACTATAACTCTAATATAGGCTTATGATAATAAGTCAAATAATAAATCAAACAGTAAATTGATTCAACAATCAAAATCTACATAGGAGTGTTGGCTCATGTCCATAATCTGAAAACTTGGAAGCCTGAAGGCAGGATGATTAGGAGTTCAAGGCCAAGCTAAATTAGATAGTGCATTTAGGCTAGTTTGAGTTAAATGAGATCTTTTATCAGAAAATGAAAGTCCTTACAAGCTCCAAATTTATATTCAAATTTCAAGGAACCTACATATAACAAAATTTACTTTAAAAATTATTAGGAAAAGAAAGGAAAGGAGAAAAAACCCTTTTTTTTTCTTTTGGCTTTTCAAGAAAGGGTTTTGTTTTGTTTTGTTTTGTTTTGTTTTGTTTTGTGGAGTCTTGGCTGTCCTGGGACTTGTTCTGTTGACCAGGCTGGTCTCTAACCCAAAGATCCACCTGCCACTCTCGAGGCTGAAATTAAAGGAAGGCCTTCAACACCATGTCCAGTTTCTTTTTCTTTTTGTAAGACTGCCTACTGAAAGTTGTGAATATAGAAATAAAAATAGATAAAGTATTAGAAAAAAGGCTTGGGAAATACGTCAAAAACAATTTACCACATTTATTAGTGTTTAGGGTCTATAGCATTTCAAGACATCATTAGAAAGTATATTGTATCATAGTATATGTATAGATTAATATACATGTATAGATTGTATGTACAGATTAAAGGATACAGCTACTCTGCTTCAGTAACTATATAGAACACATTCTACATAATTGGAGGCACATTTATGAGTAACATGAACTCTCAGAAAAGTGTAACCAGAGTGTGTAGCTAGAGTTTTCCTGCCTTGCCCACAATCAGGACAAATCTTTGTCACCCTCCAGTCCCACAGCCGCTCAGACCCAACCAAGTAAACACAGAGACTTATATTGCATACAAACTGTATGGCCGTGGCAGGCTTCTTGCTAACTGTTTTTATAGCTTAAAATAATCCATTTCCATAAATCTATACCTTGCCACGTGGCTGGTGGCTTACCGGCATTTTTACATACTGTTGGTCATGGTGGCAGTTAGCAGTGTCTCTGCCTCAGTCTTCTGTTTTCCAGTATTCTCCTCTCTCCTTGTCCCACCTACTTCCTGCCTGGCCACTGGCCAATCAGTGTTTTATTTATTGACCAATCAGAGCAACAGATTTGACATACAGACCATCCCACAGCAAGAGAGAACCACTTTCCCTAACAGAGGGTAAAGAGCAAACCTTAGAATTCACAGGGAACCTGTATCTTCCCTGAAGACTGACTCAGTCTCCACTTTTCCTTTTCCACTTATCGCATGAACCCTTCTAAACTTCACACGTTCAATACATCACAAGGTAGGGAATGAACAAAGATCTCGCCTGAGGTGGGTTCATTGTCTGTGGCTCATGATCTTATACAGAGCTGTGAAAGCCCAGTTGGAGAGACAAAGTGGAGGGAGTCACAAGTCAGCTTACCACTGCTCCTAGCTTCACTCTCCCAAATGTTATAGAACTGGATGCAAGGCAGCCCTAAAGACATAGAACCCTTAGGCCTTGAAAAGGCAGTAAGAAGAATCATGTGCAGGTTGCATTATCTCTATGCAACTTGGAAATGATTGTGGGACACACTTACTTTAATGAGAAAAACTAAACTTTTCTAGATTGAATTAACAAAGATGCACATGTCTTCCTAGATAATGAAATAAAGACTATTTCAGTTAACGAATACCGAATGATCAAACACTGTCTGTTCATTAAAGTTAGCTTAGTGGGGGCTGGAGAGATGGCTTGGAAGCTAAAAGCACTTGTTGCTCTTCCAGAGAATCTGGGTTCAGTTCCCAGCATCCACATGAGTTGGCTCCAACTCCAGGGGATCTGATGCCTCTGGCCTCCAAGGACACTTGAACTCATGTGCTCATACCCACATGCATGCACACATCTAGACATAATTTTAGAAAAAACGATAAAAATAAATCTTTAAAAAATTAACTAACTAGCTGGGCGGTGGTGGCACATGCCTTTAATCCCAGCACTTGGGAGACAGAGCCAGGTGGATCTCTGTGAGTTTAAGACCAACTTGGTCTACAGAGTGAGATCCAGGACAGACACCAAAACTACACAGAGAAACCCTGTCTCGAAAAAAAAAAAAAAAAAAAAATTAACCAACCAACTATAAGGCTGAACTACTCTGAATGTACCTGATCTTGTCTGATCCAAAATTAACGTAAAAAGATACTTTGTGTGAGTCATTCATCCTTGACATAGATAATCCATAGAAAACCTACAAAAAGAGATGAGTTTTTTTTTTTTTTTTTTTTTTTTTTGTTACCTGAACTTGAAGGAATAAGGGTCCAGAATATCATACTGTTGGGGCGCGGGGATGGCCAGGGATGAGAAAATAAGTCAGAAAGCTGGAATCAGGAGGTCTCTATGACCTGATGACTGGTGTCAGCAAATGTATTAAGTACAGTATCTTATATACTATTTGCAGGGGGGGGGGGCGGGAAATGGGACAGAGTTAGCAGGAAGCTAGTCAAGCAATGTTGTACAAAAAGCAACACAGGGTATCTCAAGTTAGTCACATACCAAGTGCCTTGGGACTGATAACCATAACCCTTTACTATGGAAGAGTTAGGTACCCAGGATCTGAATTGCAGCATGTTCCTGGTTTTAGACGTGGAAGTATACTCCTTTTCTATTCATCAGGGCTTCAGGGAAAGCCTTGGATCAGCCTGCCTCCTAATGGTTTTTTAAAAATTACATTTATTCAAGCCAGGTGGTGGTGGTGGTGGTGGTGGTGGTGGTGGTGGTGGTGGTGGTGGTGGTGGTGGTGGTGCACACCTTTAATCCCAGCGGTTGGGAGGCAGAGGAAGGCCGATCTCCAAGTTTGAGGTCAGCCTGGTCTACAGAGCAAGTTCCAGGACAGCCAAAGCTACAGTGAAACCCTGACTTGAAAAACCAAAACTAAAACAAAACAATTTTACATTTATTCATTTATTACATATTATGTGTGTGTATACATAACAGTGTAACCTGTGAAAGTCAGGCCTCTCCCACCACATGTCCCAGGAAGTCAGTTTGTCAGGACTGGCAGCAAGCACCTCTACCCACTGAGTTACTTTGCTGGCAGAGATGAATTTTTTTTTCTGACTTACACACACACACACACACACACACACACACACACACACACACACACTGAGATGAAATGTTTTAAGGCAAGGATTTTTAACTTTCTGTTTTAACAGGATGAATTGTAAAATCTTTAGATAGATGCCTTCGGTGGCTCACAGGCAGTGAACTGCTGTGCCTTCCTCCTGTTGTAACTGAGTAAACCCTTGCAAAGTCAGCAAACCTTTTACATCTGAAAAAAAGTTTATTTTATTTTATTTTTTTTAAGTTTCCCAGAGTCAAACAGGCAACTTTGGAAAGTTTGACCTGTAATGTTTTTCTGATATCAGGGTAAAATCATGAGTGTCACATGTGACATTGTGTGAGAGAAGTGGGGTTCCTAAGGAGTGTAGAAGGGACTGGGCTATCTAGGCACAGTGGGGTAAAACTCTGACTGTTTGCCCATTTCTGTAGACCACCACCAGCTCTGCAATGGCCTGGCCTTTCCCAGGTAGCCTTCGCTGGACCTCCTTAGCTCACCCTGCTGTTCTCAAAGCTGACCTACATCTAGAGACTGCAGCAGCTCTGGGGTAGCACTGCCATCATGCCTGGGTCTTATGGAGCTGGACGACCAAGAATGGCTTCTGATCCAGGAAGTGCTTCTCTCCAGGCTCTTATTTTCCTGCTCTGAGAGGAGTCTGAGAGGAATCCTGAGAGTTTTCTCTTCCAGGTGAAATGCCTATACACCGAGGCCTTCTGCTTCCTACTCCCCAAGAGCTGTTGTTTCAAAGACACAGATCTGTAAAACAAATTCATTTTAGGGACAAGTATCTGACTGTTGGTATTCATTATAACATTAGCCCCACAAGAGCGAGAGAACACTGAAGAAAGGGCCAGAAGCCTGAGCCAGTGGACTCGCGTGAAGAGCATCAGAAGCCCCAGAACATACCTGACACAGGGTAAGATTCTACCTACAGCCCCTGTCTGCTGGGGACAGCCACTGAAATGCTGGCTTAGGCAGGTGCTCCATTAGATAACAAGAAATAGATCACACCTGTCCTTGAAGTCCCATCACGTTTTTTTAAAACCTGAACCAGCTCTCTTACCTCCAACAACCTGAACCTCAGGTTTTGTATTGTTCTTTGACATCTTCATAGGTATACAAGATGAATGAGGAAAGATCTAACTTCTCTGTCAGATGGTTGATTTCAGACAGATTCTTAGGTAACCCAGGGAGACCAGAAGCTGGCTGATCCTTCTGTTGGGCTGTGTGCCAGTGCCTGGGTTGGAAGGTGGTGGGAAATCAAACCCAGGGCCTTTAGTGTGATAGGCAAAGACCCTACCCACTAAGCTATAGCCATAGTGCCTCCATTGTTTTTTAATGTCAATGGTTCTGCTGACCTCTTCAGAGTGATGTCAAGTTTGCTTCCAGTTTTAAAAGAACCTGGTGTCTTCTAAACACGGTAGCAACCTGTCTTACTCAGGGCTCAGCAACCTGCACTTGGCTGTTGGCTTTACAGGTGCTGACTTCTCTAGAAATTTCCAAACACATGAGGCATCAATTGACATCCTCATGTTCAGATGAGAAACCAGAAATCTTACTCAGGTCACTCGGGCTTGCAGTGGCAGCTGGGACTGAAGTGACTCTTTCTGGCTCCAGAGATCTGAGAGACCTAGCTACTGCTCCTGCCTGCACATTAGTTGTTGAGGTTACAAATTTGTCTGCGTCCGCTGGACCTGGCTCAGGGTCTCCACCCACATCCAGCACCAACCCAAGAGCCTCCTCCTCGCTAGCCTTCCACCGCCTAAAGCCCACCAGTATTTAAGGATGTTGGCGGTGCTAGGAGGAGACCCAGGAACTTCTTATGCTCTTCCCAGCAGCAGTCCGCGCACTCACCCCAGGTGAAGACCCTCTGTTTCAGCACCCACCACGGGAAGAGGCTGCCAAGCTACTTTTGCCCAGTCCAGAAGCCAGAGGAGTAGGAAGTCTGGCGGGGGTGTGAGATGGGGGGTGGGTGGGGGAGGGGGAGGAGGGGGGAGGGGGAGGGGGGGTGAAGGGGGGCGACACACACGACGACGACAAAACAACAAAAACCTCCAAAGTTTCAAAACTACATTTCCTCTAAACTTCCGTGCTTTTCAGCACTTTCTGCCTTTAGGTTTGCTTCAGGATAAAGTTCTGAAAGGCTGTGTAGGAGATGGAAGTGGTTGAATAATTGCACTCAGTTACCAAAAGCAAAGGAGTCTTTTGATGGGGTCCTGAATGGAATAACAGCATTTCTGACCCAGAACTTTGGAAACAACTGGAAAATTACTACTGTATTGGGAAGTATGTGAAAAGTGAAGTTACATAAGGAAGGTTTTTGTTGTTGTCTTGTTTTTTTAAACATCTATTTATTTACTTGAGAGCATGTTTGGTGCAGGGGAGAGCAATTACTTGTATACCCTTGGCCAAAGACAGGTCCTTTTCTATTAGTGAAAGGCAATTCTCTTCCACTGACTGCAGTTTCTGGAGGGAGGCACCTGAGGACACCACCTAGACAGCCTGGCAATCCATGGGGTGACATGTCACAGCCAGATCACCCTCAAACCCTATCTCAACTCTGCAACCTGGGCTCTTCCCTCCCTCTCTCACAGAAGATAGAGAGGACCCTATCAAACCAAAGACCTGAGCCTGTTGGGCATGAAGTCAGACTATGATGTGCTCCCCCCTCCCCATATGCCTGTCCCCTGCATTTGGGCCATGAACAGCAAAGAATACAAGACCCATTGGGTCTTGGTCAGGCTGCTTAATAGTTCCCTGTAGTAGAATATTATTTTAAGATGTGTTACTTTTGTTTATGTTTTGTTTGTTTAACTCTGTGAGGCTGTGTTACTGTGCCTGTGTACAACACCAGATGGTCTGATAAAGAACTGGCCAATAGTGAGGCAGGAGAAAGGACAGGCAGGGCTGGCAGGCAGAGATAATATGTAGAGGGTGAAATCTGGGAGGAGAAAAAGGAAGGAGCCAGGGGGGAGTCACCCAGTTACCCAGCATGCCACAGAGTAAGAGTAGGACTTACAGAAGTAAGAGAACTGGAAAGCCCCAAGGCAAAGGTAGATGGGATAATTCAAGTTAAGGAAAGCTGGCTAGAAATTAATCCAAGCTAAGGCCGGGCATTGATAATTGATAATTAAGAATAAACCTCTGTGTGTGATTTATTTGGGATCCCCCAAAAGACCCAAGAAAAAAACAATAGTTCCCATTTTCATTCTTAGAACTGCTACAGTAAGGACATTTAGACACTTCCGAAATGATGGCTCATTTGAAATTAACTTTTTCCAGAACTGCAAGATTTACGAAAGTTATACAAATGCAGGAAGAGGATGGACAACAAGCCCAATCTAAAAACAGACAGGAAAGAAAAGAAAAGAAACTACACTGTTTGTCAGATTCAATCATTGAGAGACATTGTGGGTCAAGACAATTCTATGTACTTAAAGGTCAACTAGAAGTCATTATAGTTATTAGAAGGTACTAATAAAATACACATATGCAAAATAATGCATTATTGACTGAGGCCTGGGTTAAACTCATGGATGTCTTGTGGAAAGTGAAGATCATACTTGATTGCTTCTAAAAATATTTTATTAATTTTATTATGTCTTTTGTCGTGAGTGTGTGTACCATAGCACTAACACAGAAGTCAGAAGACAGCTTTGGGAATTGGCTGTCCACTGCTGGCATGTGTGTACTAGGAAGGAATGTACATTGTCAGGCTAGAAATTGGCAGGAGCCTCCATCTGCTGAGCTACTCAGCAGCCCCACACTCAATCTCTTCTCAAGAGCCCCACCATTGCAAAATTCATGGGAGGTGATGTTCCTGTCAATTATAGACAAATGATCTTCCACGTTCCTTTGTGTTGCCCTGGCTGTCCTGGAACTAGCTCTGTAGATCAGGCTGGCCTTGAACTCCAGTGATCTGTCTCTGCCTCCTGAGTGCTGGGATTAAAGGCATGTGCTACCACCACCTAGCTTTTTTTTTTTTTTTTTTTAAATACTGAGAATTAAACTCATAACCCATTATGTGCTAGGCAAGTGCTGTACCACAGAGCTTTTTTTTTTTTTTTTTTTTTTTTTTTTTTTTTTTTTTTTTTTTTAAGATTTATTTATTATGTATACTGTATGCCAGAAGAGGGCACTAGATCTCATTATTGATGGTTGTGAGCCACTATGTGGTTGCTGGGAATTGAACTTAGGACCTCTGGAAGAATAGCCAGTGCTCTGAGCCATCTCTCCAGCCCAGTCTCAACCTTTTTAATTCTCTTTTACTCTTGTTATTTTTTTTAATTTTAGTTTTTATTATTTTAAATTATGTATGCATGGACTGGAGAGATGGATCAGTGGTTAAGAGCACTGGCTGCTCATCTAGAGGACCCTTGTTCAGTTCCCAGCACCCACATGGCAGATCACAACTGTCTTTAACTCCAGTTCCTGGGAATCCCACACCATCACACAGACATACATGCAGGCAAAACACCAACGCACAATTAAAAATAAATATTAAAAAAACAAGAAAACTGAAATTGGGTCTTTTGTAAAAAAAAAATAGTATGTGTTCTTATTAATCCCCGGGCCATCTCTCTAATTCTCTGTGTATTCCATGCTGGCCTGGAACACACTATGCAGCTAAGGCTGCTCTTAAATTCATTTCTATCTTCCTGCTTCAGTCTCTTTGTTTCCTTTTCTGTTTGTTTGTTTTTTGAGACAGGGTTTCTCTGCATAGCCCTGGCTGCCCTGGAACTTGCTCTGTAGACCAGGCTGGCCTCAGACTTAGAGGTCCACCTGCCTCTGCCTCTGAAGTGTTGGGATTAAGGGCATGTGGCACCACTGCCTGGCTTGTTTCCTCATTTTTAAAGTGCTTTTCCATTTTCCCAAAGCTGCCTTGCTTCTGTCCAATCCATAGCTGTTCCTAGATTTCAATTATATAGGTTTTTATTATCTATGTGAGAAGATTAAGGTTTATAAATTTTATCCTGCTCAAGAAACCTTTAGAGTCATTCATTGTAAATATCTTATATCTAGGGCTGTGGAGGCAGCTCAGTTGGTAGAGTGCTTGCCTGACATACATAAAAGCCTGGGTTTCATCCCCAATACTAAAGAAATCAAGTGTGGTAGTGCATTATCTGTAATCCCAGCTTGCCAGTGGTAGAAGTGGGAGGATTGTGGTGGTAATCTAATTGTACTGAAATATTATTTTGATTGTATGTTAATAAATAAAGTTGTCTGGGGGTCAGAGCTATTAGAGCCATAGCAAGAGTGTGGCGGTGGTGGCACACGCCTTTAATCCCACAAGATCTCTGTGTGTTCAGGGTCAGAGCTATTAGAGCCATAGCAAGAGTGTGGCGGTGGTGGCACACGCCCTTAATCCCATAAGATCTCTGTGTGTTCAGGGATACAGTCAGCATTGGAGACATATACCTTTAAGACCTAGGGGGCTGTACATTCAGACGGTGACGAGGCAGTCATGTGTTTGGGTTTACAACCAATGAGAAGGCAGAACAACATACTTTAAAAAAACTAACCGACAGGAAGTAGGTCTCTTTTCGCGAAGCTGGGACAGCAGAAGGAAGGGTGAGATTTAGCTCTGAGCTCTGACCTCTTGGCTTTCTCTTTTACATTGTTTCTGTGTTTCTTATTTAATAAGACGGTTGGTTACATCTACATCTGGCGCCCAACGTGACAAGAATCCATTAAAAACTGCTTGGCTTGGCGGCAGGTCCGCTTTCCCGCAAGGGCGGCAGGCGGCCCGCGGCGGCGGTGGCAGCGGCGGCGGCACGTGGCGGTCGGCGGCGATCGGCTTCTTAGTCCTTAGCCTGGGTCTAGTTCTGCTTGACCTCAGGCTGGACTATCGGTGAGCTGCTTGCTTAAATCCTGCTTGCTTAAAGCCGGTGCTACAAACAACTCAGAGTCGCCCTGCCGAACAGGGCCCTGCCTGTAAAGCCAACGCACGTGGTCGGAGCTTAAGGAAGCCAGACCCAAGCCTTGATTCGGCACAAGAGGGAACACGTGGCTGCATTTAAACTTTAGCCAGCTACGCTTTCTTGCTCTCTCTCTCTCTCTCTCTCTCTCTCTCTCTCTCTCTCTCTCTCTCTCTTTCTCTTTGGATTTACACCTGGGACACTAGGTGGCTGCTTTGAAAATCCCCTCGGATTTCTACTGTTCTACGCAGATTTGGTAAGTCATAACATATCAGATATTTTAAAGGAAACTATCTAAAAGAGAATTTTTTCCACATTAAAAAAAAATGGGTTTTATGTGTACATTGGAAGAAAATTGGTTTTTGTTCGAAATTTTAGGCAGTCTGGCAATGGAACAACTATATAATATTAGTATTGGTGGAATTATGCACCTTATCACTATAATAATCCACATTTTAATATTTAAAAAGATAGTCAATTTAAGTGCCAGGATAACAGCTTTAGAAGAACTTGCTAAACCTGTAAAAATTCAGACAGAAGAAATTAACAGTGAAGTTGTTTCAAGTCGGGATCATAAGGTTGCAGAAAGAAAGCCTGTTTTCACACAGTCACCCTTAATTTATCCTGTAACCGTACAGCAGATGCCTGATCAAATGGCTACACAAAATAATTGGGCTCCAATTGAAATGTTGGATTTAAAAAGGTTTAAGGAGGCAATAGTATCTTATGGCATGCATTCCCCATATGTAAAGCAAATGTTAAACTCTTGGTCAACATATAATAGGATAGTACCACAGGACTGGCGGGACCTGGCACAAGGTGTTCTGGAACCCAGCCAGAGACTTCAATTTCTGACTTGGTTTAAGGAGGAGGCTAAAAACATAGAAAAACAATGGAGGGATAAAGGAATACAAGTTTGCCAGGATCAGCTTATGGGCGAAGGCCAATATGCTTCAGCACAAACACAATGTTTATATGATGTCCAAACCCTAATTTTATGTCGAACGGCAGCCTTGAATGCATGGGACAGAGTTGAGGAACCAGGAAAAAAATCTGAGTCATTTACAAAGGTGAAGCAAGGCCCAAAAGAGTCTTTTACAGATTTTTTACAAAGACTGGCTTCAGCAGTAAAGAGAATGGTCTCGGATTCAGAAGCTAGTAAGGCAATAATTGAATCTTTGGCCTTTGAGAATGCGAATGCAGCATGCAAAACAATAATCAGGCCATTAAGGGCAAGATCTGCACCTATGGAAGATTGGATTAGAGAAACAATTAATGTTGAAGCTGATGAGCATGATGATACATGGGTAGGAGAAGTAATTTCAAAAGGTTTGAGGAGTGTTAGATGTTTTGGATGTGGAAAGCAAGGACATTTGAAAAGGGACTGTAGACAGGTCATTCCCAGAAACAATGTTTATTCAAGGAACAATGGCAACAGAAGGCCCCTTCCTTCTGGAGTATGCAGAAGGTGTGGTAAGGGAAAACACTGGACCAACGAATGTAGATCAACAAAGGACAGACAGGGTAATCCTTTGCCTCAGTCTTCGGGAAACTCCCAGAGGGGCCTCGCGCAGGCCCCCAGTGCAAATCCAGTTCAAACCTTTCCTGCAGCCATAGAGGAAATGCCTGCTCTGGAGAGCGATTAAATAACCAAATGCCTATTGGAATAAATCATGCTGGTCAGGATGATGAAACAGAGAGAATAAAAAATTCAGGAGAAAACATAAAGAAAATTTTTTGGCAAACTTCTATTAATGAACAAAGACCAAAATTAACAATAAAAATAAATGGTGTTTTGTTGTCTGGTCTGGTAGACACAGGTGCGGACGTTACCATAATTGCACCAGAATTTTGGCATCCAACTTGGCCTCTTCAGGAGGTAAACGTTCAACTGTTAGGAATTGGGACATTATCTCAGGTGAAACAGAGTGCAAGATGGCTCGAATGTATAGGTCCAGAAGGACAGAGAGGAAAATTAAAACCATATGTGGCTAACATAACTATGAACCTGTGGGGTCGAGACTTGTTGCAACAATGGAATACTCAGATTAACATCCCTCCAATCTCAGAAACAAATCATAAATTAGCACATGTTACTGAGAGAAATATTAGAAGATATTGTTCTAATGAGTGGTCACCAGCCATCCATATTATACAAGAACAGGGCACAATAACTGATGATCTTCCAAAGACACCAACAGCTCTACCTTTAAAATGGTTAACAGACAAGCCTGTATGGGTCCAGCAATGGCCTTTAACAACAGAGAAACTCCAGGCTTTAGAAGAGCTGGTAGAAGAACAGTTAAACGCTCAGCATATTGAAGAATCAACCAGCCCTTGGAATTCTCCTGTATTTGTTATTAAAAAGAAATCTGGTAAATGGAGAATGGTAACAGACCTTAGAGCAATTAACAAAGTAATTCAGCCAATGGGCTCTCTACAATCTGGGATGCCTTTGCCTACTCTGTTACCAAAAGGATGGCCTCTCATAGTTATTGATTTAAAAGACTGTTTCTTTTCAATACCCTTACAAGAAAAAGACAAAGAAAGATTTGCTTTTACAGTGCCTACTTATAATAATTCTCAACCGGTTAAAAGATTTCAATGGAGGGTCCTCCCACAGGGAATGTTGAATAGCCCAACTCTGTGCCAATATTTTGTGCAACAGCCATTGGAAGTGATACGTAAAAAATTTTCTAAATCTATAATTTATCATTATATGGACGATATTTTACTAGCTGACTCAAATGCAGATACTTTAGAAATAATGTTTGAAGAAGTAAAGAAAATTTTGCCTTGCTGGGAATTACAAATTGCTCCTGAAAAGATACAAAGAGGAGATTCTATTAATTATTTAGGATATAAAATAGAGCTACAAAAAATTAGACCCCAAAAGGTGCAAATTCGGAGAGATAGACTACAGACTCTTAATGACTTTCAAAGATTATTTGGAGACATTTCTCATCTACGAACTATTGTTGGGGTAAAAAATGATGAACTGACTAATTTGTTCAAAACCTTAGAAGGTGACAAGGACTTAAATAGTCCAAGAGAATTATCACCTGAAGCTGAGAAAGAATTAGCCTTGGTAGAAAAGAAAGTGCATGAAGGACACGTGAATCGTATTGATCCAAAGCTGGATTGCATTTTAGTTATTTTACCTTCTAGGCGTTCTCCTACTGGAATATTAATGCAGAGGGAAGATATTATCTTGGAATGGATATTTTTACCAAATAAACCAAATAAAAAATTAAAAACTTACGTGGAAAAAATCTCTGACTTGATTTACAAAGGAAAATTGAGACTTCGTCAATTAGCAGGCATAGACCCAGCAGAAATTGTCGTACCATTAACTAAGGAGGACATTGAAAAATTATGGACAGAAAGTGAACCTTGGCAAAGAGCTTGCAGTAATTTTTTGGGAGAAATTAACAGCAAATATCCAAAAGCAATAGAATTAATCTTATAAAGAGAGCTGAATGGATCTTGCCTCAAATTGTACGGCAAAAACCCATATCTGGAGTTCGTACATTTTATACAGATGCCAACAAAGAAGGAAAGGCTGGTTACAAATCAGAAAATTTAAGTAAAGTGGTTCAAAGTCCGTATAATTCAGTTCAAAAATCAGAATTGTATGCTATTCTGTTGGTATTAATGGATTTTTCAGAACCTCTCAACATAGTAACTGACTCTCAGTATGCTGAAAGAGTGGTGTTACATATTGAGACTGCAGAATTTATCCCTGATGCTTCAGAATTAACTTCACTATTTATTCAATTACAAGATACAATCAGGAAAAGGGATCATCCTTTATATATAACTCACATTCGATCCCATACTGGTCTGCCAGGCCCTCTGGCACAAGGCAATGATGAGATTGATAAATTATTGATAGGAAATGTGCTGGAAGCCTCAGAATTTCATAAAAAACATCACGTCAATAGTAAAGGTTTAAAAAAGGATTTTTCCATAACCTGGCAACAAGCCAAAGAAATAGTAAAGAAATGTCCTACTTGTTCCGTCTACAATCAAACGCCATTACCAGCAGGATGTAACCCAAAGGGTACTCAGAGAAATGAAATCTGGCAGATGGACGTGTTTCACTTTGCAGAATTTGGAAAATTGAAATATGTACACCACACTATCGATACTTATTCAGGATTTCAATGGGCAACTGCTTTGAGTTCTGAAAAGGCTGATTCTGCAATCACTCATTTGCTAGAAGTTATGGCCATCATGGGTATACCTGCACAAATCAAAACTGACAATGCTCCATCATATGTCTCTGTTAAAATGAAACAGTTTTTTGCTTATTACAATATAAAGCATATTACAGGCATACCACATAATCCTACAGGTCAAGCAGTTATAGAAAGATCAAACAGAACTCTAAAGGATATGCTAAATAAACAGAAATGGGTAACAAAAACCCCCAGAAATAGACTACATAATGCTCTTCTAACTTTGAATTTTCTGAATGCCAATGAGAAAGGAACAACAGCTGCAGAGAGACATTGGATAATAGAAAAAACTACAGAATTAAATCAGCCTATATACTTTAAGGATGTGCTGACCTCAGAATGGAAACCAGGGTATGTATTACATTGGGGACGTGGTTTTGCTTTTGTTTCCACAGGAGAAGATAAGCTGTGGGTACCATCAAAATTGATAAAGGTTCGATTTGAACAAGAGAGACCTCTTAATTGAGGAGGTGATAGTTCATCAACCAGCATGAACATCCAATTTAAACTAACTTGTATCAATAACACATGCCTTTTCATTTAATCAGATAATAACTTGTCAAAAGGAAACATCCCCAAAATTAGTCTTGGGGAAAGGTTTTTGTTTTTGTCTTTTAGGAAAATGAAGGTTAAGGAATCTGAAGAACACTGGACAAATGAGACAACTGAAGAAAAGTGACAAATCATCTATCCCAAGAAACAGAATGAAACAGTGTATGGGTATATATTATCTAAAAAATTTTATGTCTTCCTAAATGTTTGTTTCTGCTTTTCTCTAAAGATTTAACACTATTGGTCTTCTAACAGTCCCAGTTCAATTAAAATTTAAAGCTGACTTTGGAGTTGGAGAATGGCTCTCTTCTTCTTTAAACTCAAGCATGTTGTTAAAAGGAAAATGCAAACTCCCTGTATCATGCCAGAATAAGAGCCATCTTCTGCTATGGTACAGGACAAAAGCAAAATTAATTAAGGGACTATTCTATTACTAATCTCAACTCTCTGATTCTATTCTGATTCTTTAAACTTTTCTCAAAGTATAAATTTTATATCAAAATTTACAAGATTAATATATATATACATTTTAAACTTGTTAAGATATGAATGGTCACATAGAGTACTAACTAATTCTAGAAAAAAGGCTAGCTGCATATATATGTTTTTGTGCTCGAGTCTCTTACCAGTTTTCTGCAGGAAATCACGGCCAGGCCTAACATCAACTGAAGTCTCCAGAAAGAAGATGGGGCCCCACAACAACAACAATTCCACGTGGACAATAATAATATCATTAAGCTGACAAACATCATCCATAGATCAGCTTTGAACTACAAGGTGCTCAGAGCAAATTTGAGATGACTAGCTGAGATGATCCAGTCTCAAAGACTACTTGAATAAGGATTTGAGATAAACCCTGAACTTTGGCATTATATACAGACTGGATAATGAAGGATATAGTTACCTCTCCTAGAATTTGACAATTAACCTAAAATTTTTCTTTCAGGATAAAGAAAACTTCGCCCATACCCAGCAGGAAGCAATTTTAAGAATACGACGCCCACATTCCCAAAGAGGTGGTGTGGGGCGGGTGGTTTTTTGGTCTTTTTAATGGGTTTTGGGTCTGGGATAATTTTCAGTATTTAGGGGGTTGGTTACAAGTTATTGTCAAGGGTTAGGAAAAAGGCTAAGCAAAGGAGATTAGATTTAAGGTTCTTGTTTAAAAAAAAAAAAAGAAAAGAAAAGAAAAAGACAATTACTAATTTTAAATACTTTACATTGGATTGGATTGTTTTATATTGTATACAAATTTGAAACTGATATTGTTAGAAAATGCTATATGTATATTTCTAATTGTATTTATTCCATCCATTTAACAATGTAATGCAAATTTCTGATCCTTGAATGTTATTATTATCAACTATTAGGATATAAAGAAATGAAAGCTAGTAGTTAGACATTATCATAGAACTTGTAGTCATATTAGATATGTTTTAAAAATTAAGCAGAGATGTTTTAGACAGGTCATCTTCAAACCCTTCAGAGATCTACAGAATATGGCATTTAAAATGTTTTAATAACTTAGAAAAATTTTCTTTTTTGAGACATGTCAGCTCCTGGCAGTACTAATCTACTTCAGGGAAAATATGGGCATTGAAGAAACTGCATATGGAGTCAACTTTCCTTGTGGCAAAAGTTAGCCACTGGACAACAAAGTATCCTCAAATCAACAGGACAAAATGGACAGACAGAACACGAAACAAGGGACTACTGATTCTTGCCAAAACAAGTGTGGTTATGGCTTTATCAAAAGGCATCTTCTGAGGCCAGGACAATACGGCCCCATCCCTGAAATGGCCTTCGCATCCGGAAAAGGTACGGTGCCCTTTTCTTCAAAGCAGCTTAACAGGCAGAGGGCCGATGGATTCTGTTGTACAATGGAACAGCAGCTGAAAGCTCATGCCTCTCAAAAGTAGACTGGCATTTAATAGAGGGATGTGGAGAAGAAGGGGATGCTGAGATGAAGCCATATATACACAGCCAAGAAGAATGGACAGTTGAATTTAAAAACTGTCAACAATTTCCAGAATTTAAAATCCTGAATCATGACAGAACACTAGTGGAATTCAGGTGTTTCTGGTACGTGGACTGCTCTCACCCAATGTGAGGTTGAACTGTTGACCTTGTGTACATCCTACTTCCAAATGAGTCTGTCAGATACACTGAGCCTATAGGCTGAAGATGATGCCCCAACACTGCGGAGAAACCTCAGGTGACTGCCCAGGCAGCTGGCTGTTTCTGTCAACTCACAAAATTTTTTGGAAGTTGCTTGGATGCACTTCCTGTTTTTATTTTTGTTAGCTAATATTATTCCCTTCTTGGGTCTCTGAGGGAGTTGAAGATTAGTTAGTTATGGTTGAAGATTAGTTAGTTATAGTTGAAAATTAATTAGGATAGAAAATGCATTAGATACATCTTGGATTTACCAAAATAGGATAGAAAATGGAATTATTTTCTCTGATTTGTCAAATACCTGTTTAGGTATTTATTACTTGTATATATTGTATATAGTTATTGTACTTTTGTATATAGTTTTTTTTTTGTTAGTTATAACCTTTTGCTTTTTTTCTTTTTATTAAAATAGAAAAGGGGAAATGTGGTGGTAATCTAATTGTACTGAAATATTATTTTGATTGTATGTTAATAAATAAAGTTGTCTGGGGGTCAGAGCTATTAGAGCCATAGCAAGAGTGTGGCGGTGGTGGCACACGCCTTTAATCCCACAAGATCTCTGTGTGTTCAGGGTCAGAGCTATTAGAGCCATAGCAAGAGTGTGGCGGTGGTGGCACACGCCCTTAATCCCATAAGATCTCTGTGTGTTCAGGGATACAGTCAGCATTGGAGACATATACCTTTAAGACCTAGGGGGCTGTACATTCAGACGGTGACGAGGCAGTCATGTGTTTGGGTTTACAACCAATGAGAAGGCAGAACAACATACTTTAAAAAAACTAACCGACAGGAAGTAGGTCTCTTTTCGCGAAGCTGGGACAGCAGAAGGAAGGGTGAGATTTAGCTCTGAGCTCTGACCTCTTGGCTTTCTCTTTTACATTGTTTCTGTGTTTCTTATTTAATAAGACGGTTGGTTACATCTACAGAGGATCAGAAGTTAAAACTTATCCTTGGTCACATAGCAAGTTCAAGATGAGCCTAGGACACACAAGACATTGTCTTAAAAAAAATGTACCTGTGTAATTACAACTTGTCTTACAGTCCATGAATATTATCAAGCTTATGCTAAAAATCTAAGCTGGTACTGAACTTGAAGCAGATTTGTCAGCACACAGAGTAATAACGCAATTCTCTGAAATGCAAAGTTTTGCTGTTATATGCACAGGCACAAGATGACCACCCACAGTTATTCCTTGCTCCTTGCCCCCAACCTCATGCCACCCACTGTTCAGCTTTCTTGACTCTGAATGTGGGAATGTTGTATCAGTGTAACCACACAGGTTTCATCTGTTACTGGCTTATTTCATCTGGGGAAGGTTCTGAAAGTCCCTCAGAATCTCCTTCCTCTTATAGGCTAAATAGCATTCCAGTGTCTGTCCAAACACAATATGCTTATCTGTCCATCAAAAGACATTTGCTTCCACCTTCCAGCTACTGTGAGTAAAGCTGCTGGGTACATTGGGTGCACAATGTTCTTTGTGAGTCTGCTTTAATTCTCTATGCATAGATCCATGTTCTAGGTCATATTATAACTCTGGGTTGTTTTATTTGTAAGGTTTATTATTTATGTGTGTATTTGATAGCATATATGTATATGCACCATCTGACTGGCCTGGTGAATATGGAGGCCAAAAGTGGTGCTGGGGATTGAACCTAGGTCCTCTGGAGGAGCAGCCAGTGCTCTTAAGCTTTCTTTCTTTCTTTCTTTCTTTCTTTCTTTCTTTCTTTCTTTCTTTCTTTCTTTCTTTCTTTCTTTCTTTCTTTCTTTCTTTCTTTCTTTCCTGAGACAGGGTTTCTCTGTGTTGTCTTGGTGCCTGTCCTGGATCTCACTCTGTAGACCAGGCTGGCCTCAAACTCACAGAGATCCACCTGGCTCTGCCTCCCAAGTGCTGGGATTAAAGGCATGCGCCACCACTGCCCAGCTGAGCTGTCTTTCTAGTTCCATTTCCATATATATATATTTTTAATCTCCCATAACAGGAACATTATACCAAACAATAATTCCTCCAGTTCCCATGACCTGTCTATTCCTTTTTGACTGTGTATTTGTATAATCTAGGTACTTCATATCAATGAATCATACAATGCTTGTCTGTTTGTGTCTGGCTTATTTCACTTAGCATGTCTTCAGAATTGTAGAATGTGTCAGAATTTCGTTTCTTTTAAGGGTCAATGACACACCATAAAATGTATGTGTCACTTTAAAAAATCTATTTATAAGCCAGGCACTGGTGGTATACAGCTATAATCCGAGCACTCAGGAGGCAGAGGTGGGTGGATCCCTGTGGGTTTGAAGCCAGCCCAGTCTATAGAGTGAGTTCCAGAACAGCCAAAGCTACACAGAGAAACCTTATCTTGAAAAAACAAAACAAAACAAATCTATTTATGTGTTGATGATCATTTGTATTGTACCCTCCATCTCTCGTCTATAAGCAATGCTGTTATGGGCATGGTACAAATATTTCAGCCCTTGCTTTCAGTTCCTTTGGGTACCCACAGATGCTCATTGACTTGTGTTTATGTCCTGAAAAAAACCCATCAGACTTTGAAATACTGTATGTCAAGATCTAACTTAACATACCACAGCATGCATTTGGAGGTTAGAGGCCAACTTTCAGGAGTCAGTTTTCTCCTTCTGCCAAATGGGTCCTGGGAATAAAACTCAGATAATCATTCTTGGCAGCAAGTGCCCTTACACGCTGAACCATCTCATTGGTCCTGGCCTACTTGAAAGATACTTCAGAATATGTATATTACCTGACAGAGGAGTAACACAATCAAATACAAACTATAATAAGGCGACAAGTATCTCATATCATTTATTAGATACACTCCACTGCAGTACAGTGATTTTTCTTTTTGTTTGTTTTTTGAGACAGGGTGGCCTTGAACTCACAGAGATCCCTGTCTCTGCCCCCAAGAGTGCTGGGGTTAAAAGTGTATGCCATCACCACCTAGTATGTTTATCGTCATGATTCCGTGGCTTACTAGGAAATACTGCCTTTTCCCATCATCACAAGAGAGTATTGTTCCCCATATGGTTAGCTCAGGACAAGAACCAAATTTCAAATTCAAAGTGTAGTTTCTGGGACTGAGAAGTTGGCTCAGTCAGTAAAGTGTGAAGACCTAACTTTGGATCCCCAGAATTCATGTTTTTTTTTTTTTTAAAAAGTTGCCAGGCAGTGGTGGCACACGCCTTTAATCCTAGGCAGAGGCTGTGGATCTCTATGAGTTCGAGGCCAGCCTGGTCTACAAAGCGAGTTCCAGGACAGGCTCCAAAGCTACACAAAGAAACCCTATCTCTAAAAAACAAAAATAAATGAATAAAATAAAAAATAAAAAGTTGAGTGTCCCAGTGCTGATGTCAACTTCTGGCTACCAAATGCACACACCACCCAAACATGTACATATGCACACACCACACAAACATGTACATATGCACACACCACCACCACTGCATACAAAGTACAGTTCCTATTGAATGTGCATCACTTTGAAGCACTATAAAAATTTTTTTAAATGTAATTAGAAACACTAAGATGGAGACCATCTGTATTTAGGAGTGGAGCTGCTTTTACTGTAGATGAAGGCTTCCTTTTACACAGGGACTGACTCATGGCGCCCACAGCAGCTGCTGTTTTATATTCCCAACAGTGCAGAGAGGTTTCCATTTCTTCTCATCTCCACAGTGCTTCTGTTGTACTTCTTCATATAAGCAATCCTAGTGATGTGAGGTGGCATCTCAATGTGACTTGGGTTATAGTCCTTTAAAGTTTAGCAGTTCTGAGCATTTTTAGTGAGCTGATTAGTCACTTGTGGAAACAACAAAACTCTTGCCTATTTTTGAATGGGTTCTTATTACAGGTGTTCGTAAGATTTATATTTTGAAACCCTAATCCCTTGTGTGACTCTATCTGTAGATAGGTTTATGAATAATTAAGGCTAATGAAGCCACAAGTTAGCTGAAGGGACTAGTGTCCTTCTAGGAAGAGAAAGAGATAAGAGAGAGTGCCCTCCTTTTCTGTCTCCTTCCCCTCCTCCTTCCCTGTGAGTACAAAGGAAGGGTCATGTGAGGACACAGGGAGAAGGCAGCTGTCTGGAAGCCAGGAGAGAGGCCACCAGAAACCAATCTTGCAAAACTTAATTCTGGATTTCCAGCCACCAAAACTAAAGAATGTAAGTTTCTGTTATTTAAGTCACCTGTCTGTGGTATTTTGTTATGGTGACCTGAGCAAAATAACATAAGAGGAAACAATTATGAAAAATTAATCCACACAAAACCTCTTGCTCTGACTAGAAAAGGTGCCCAGCTTGGTAGCACATGCCTTTAATCCCAGCACTTTGGAGGCAAAGGCAGGCATATCTTTGCATATCTCTGTTCAAGGCCAGACTGGTCTACTTGGTAAGTTCCAGGCCATCCAGGGCTATACAGTGAGACCTTGTCTCAAAACAAACAAACAAACAAACAAAGAATAGAAAAAGCTGGGTACAATAGCACATACCTATACGCCTTTGGACTCAGGCGGATGAGGTGGAAGGACAGTATGTTTGATATCAGGGGAACATAGTGAGATCCTATCTAAGGAAGAAAGGAAGTCTAATGAAGATAAATAAAGGAGACCTCACCACCACCACCACCACACAGTGGAGGACCCCGATTAGGCACAAACCACACCCAAATACCTGTTTTCACAGAGAGATCCCTTATTAAGTGGGTAAGAAAAGTTAAAGTGGCTGCTTTCTGACTCAAGCAGGAAAAAACAACAGCAAATGACCTTGCAAGTGTATTTTTTGTTTTTGTTTTTGTTTTTCGAGAAAGGGTTTCTCTGTGTAGCTTTGCGCCTTTCCTGGAACTCGCTTTGTAGACCAGGCTGGCCTCGAACTCACAGAGATCCGCCTGCCTCTGCCTCCCAGCAAGTGTAATTTTTAAGACGAGAAAAAGGGAAGGTTTGTTTTAGAATGGGCTAGGATACAGTGGTATATTTTGATTGGGCAAGTTAATTAGGTAAGTCAAAGGGGGCTTTTGATTGCTGCACTCTAATACTTTGATAGCTGGACCTTGGTAGTCATTCTGAGGAGGGGAAATAAGGGAACAGACCTTGGCAGCTGGCTTTAGGAATGTAATCTAACAGTTTTTTTTTTTGTTGTTGTTTTGTTTTGTTTTTATCAAGGCAGAGGGCATGGGGGAGAAGGGCAGGCCTGTCAGAGCCATGTTGTCAGGCTAGAGCTGGCCAGGGTTCCTTCAAAAAACATGTGGGAAAACAGTCACAAATCTCCAGAGGAATATTTTATAGAATGTAGAACTCTTTAAATCAATAATAAATAGGGGGGCAGGAGGGGGGGGGGCTGAATGGGCACTTCTCCCAAGCAAGCAAGCAAACAAACAAACAAATGCTCATTATTAAACATTAGAAGACAAATTTAAACCAAGTTGAAAAACTGTTAAAAGCCTAATGTAATGGATCAAATGTAAAGGAGGTAATAATGATGTTATTGAATCTAGTAAAGGTGTAGGGCTTGGGTCAGCAGGAGGCTTAATGGATAAAGGTGCTTGTGGCACAACCTGGGTTTTGGATCCCTGGAACCTATGGTTGGAGAAAACCTACTCCTAAAAGTTGTTCTCTGACATCTACAAGCCTGTCCGTGTGCACCCAAGCATGTACATGTACACACACACACACACACACACACACACACACACACACAAACACACACACACACAATTAATAATAATAACAATATGTTGTGGAAATTCATTCAGATCAGCCAATGACCTTTGGGCTATCTGGCCTGATGGACATGGTCTCTAAATCCAAGTGTGTTATCAAAAGACAAATTTAGAGTTTCTGTCTCCTATCAGAAGAGCCACCTGGTGTGGGACAGAAGAAAACCAAAATCTATTGTCACAATTCTCTTTCTCCCCATACTTATTTTTGAATCTTTTGAACCTTTCCTTAGATATATTACTATCTTAAAATTTAAACTTTCTGTCTTGATATTAATGATATTAAATTTTCCACAGTGATCCATAAATTTTCCTAACAGTGATCTCTGAAGTCTCCAGAAGGATGATGGGGCCTCCACAACATTGATTCTACCACGTCCATAATAATGCCATTGAGCCGATCAACACCACTCAAAGATCGGCCTTGGACTGCAAACTGCTCAGAACAGTTCCAAGGTGGCCAGCTGAGAAGGTCCACCATCTTACACCACTCTAGCAGAACTTCAGATAAGCTTTCCCCATTACTCTGAGACTGGAAATAATCATCCGCATACATATGAATAAATGTGAATTAGCCATGTCATGATTACCTCTCATCAAAAACGATGAACTAAAATATGAACATCATGCCTGTGGCAGACTCAAGGCAATGAGTGTTTGATTTCTGGGACATTCAGCAAAGTTTGAAATGAATCAGAAGTAATGACCATGGAAGCCAGGCGTGATGGCACACACTTGTAATCTAAGCACTTGGAAGCTGAGGTAGAAGGATTGCAAGCTTGAAGCCAACCTGGGATGCAGAGCAAGACCATCAAAAAACAAAGCAAAGCAAACTAACTCTGGCACTCTGACTTGCTCTTGTTCGTCAGAGAGAATAAGAGGTTGCTCTCTCTTCTGGAGAAAAGTCTGATTCCTGTGGCTCCCTGCTTCCTAATTCACAGCTCACAAAGCTCAACAACAATGGTTACCAGACACTAAAACCTGGGCCTAGAAAACTAACTCATTTTAGTATCACAAAACTGACCCTCTGTAACTTCCTATATCAAAATGCAGCCTTGCAACGCACTGACTAGAGAGGTAGGAACTTGCCTCAGCTAAGGACCTGACAGGACACACCAGGATTCTTAGAAAACATCTGACATGAGGTCCATTTTCCTCCATGGACCTACATGTTGACAGGTCACTGTGGAGGCCCAGATGCTGACTTTCGTGCCAGAGACAGGAAGCGAATCATACCTACCCTTGAATCAGGGCTTCCTCAACACTAGCTTGTAGCCTGCACACATCCTTCCACCCACCTGAGCCTACCTTGTTATCCTTGATGAGCACAGCTATGCTGACCTCACAGTGCTAGGAAGTTTATGTAAGACTGCCAATGCAAACAACATCGTGTTTTCTAAACAGAACAGAAGCTGTCAGTCAGGACTTTGGAAACTGCACAAGGTTGTTTGTCTCCCGATGCAGGTGATCTGTTTCGAAACAAGACCATGCAGTCAATGATTAAAATCCTCGCGTCCAGCTGGGCAATGGATTCTTACCTAGGACAGAGATGGAATTTGCTGGGATTTTAAACTCTGGAGCTCGGGGTCTGCCGGCCGACCCGCTTCCTAGCACGAAGTCGGGCAGGCTTTGGGTCCTGCACACCAGGCTGCACTGACCGCCGGAGCACTCAGTCCCACCAGCACCCCAGCGCTCCCACACTAGGTGGCTGAAGCTTGGGCCCCCAGGCTTCCCGTCCCGGCGCTGTAGGACATTGTGGACTTGGCCGGGTTTCAAGGAAACTGTCCCCGGACTCCATCCCACCGCAGTTGCACATCCTCGGGGTCGCTCACACTCTGTTACAGCTTAGGACAGAAGAGCCGGAGGCCAGGAAACTCAGTCCAGGAGTGCAGCTATGGGGGTTGGGAGTGGAGTTAAGCCAGGCGCATTCCAGACTACACTTCCCATAAATCTCCTCGCCTTGTGGAGGTGACGTTACAGACTTTCACCCTTCACCGCTGGTTGGAAGGTTCTGTAGCTGGATCCATACCCCCAGACTATATTTGAGGGCTAAACTTCAGTTCTGCAGCCCCAAACAACTCTTGGTCGTTCACAAAATCCCGACTGAAAACCAGCTGTCAAAAACATCGGGAATAATCTGAATGTGGGCTGGCAATTAGAAATTTACGGAATCAGCTTAGGGTGATGGCATGCACGTTTTAATCCCAACATTTTGGGAGATTGAAACAAGAGGGTTGCCACAAAGTCTAGGCCAGTCTGACCCACACAGCCCAGGCTAGCCAGGGCTACAGAGTGAGCCTCTGCCTCATAAAATAAAATAAAACGAATTAAAGAAACATTACACTTATATTAAACTGAATTATATTGAACAATATTTATCCTTATAAAAGAATACACAACAAAGTACTTGACATTAGAATTATCTTTGCTAATTCACTTTACAATTTATTTCCTCAAAAACTATTCAAAGAAAACCACACACAAAAAAAATGTTTTCTTTCTTTTTTTTCCTTAGTTTTTCCGTGTGCACCACCATTGCCCAGCAAAAGTATGTTTTCTTTTCTTTTTTCTTTTTCTTTTTCTTTCTTTTTTTTTTTTTTTGGTTTTTCGAGACAGGGTTTCTCTGTGTAGCTTTGCGCCTTTCCTGGAACTCACTTGGTAGCCCAGGCTGGCCTTGAACTCACAGAGATCCGCCTGCCTCTGCCTCCCGAGTGCTGGGATTAAAGGCGTGTACCACCACTGCCCGGCAAAAGTATGTTTTCTTATACCAAGAACATGGCTACAGATGAATATTCACTTTGTCAGTTTTTACTGTTTTGTGTGCTTGAATTTTTGCAGTTTAAAGGCAAAAAGAGATAAGGATTCTCTCTCCATTAATGTGCCCTTTAAATTCAGAGAAACCTAAATAAACATCATGGGAACGTTAAAGTTACTTAAACATGGAGTACAACAGTACCATAAAAGTATTTGGAAACAACAGAATTTATTTCAAGAACCCTTTCCCTGTAAAAAAATAAATAAATAAATAAAACAAAACAAAACAAAAAGCCAACCTTTTAAAAATAAATAAAATGGGAAAATACAACGCATAATAGTTACTAAATAGATCATGCATCTCTCAGAGCTGCTGTGTTTAAACCTGAGACATTGAGGGAACATCCTTGTGTTTTTTGGTTGTTTTTCTTAAATTAGGGGCACATGGGCATAATACAGATACGTGAAACATTGGCTAATGTTCGGTTGGAACCTCTAGCTCATCGCTGTATCTCTCTTTCCAAACCCCTCCCTCTCAGAGAATCTCCAATAAAGAAAAGGCACCCAAAAGCCCAGGTCCACATTCTTGGCTACTAAGGCAGCTCCTCCCCTGGAGTTGCCAGCAGCCCAAGTCCGTGCCTAAAGTGGTCAGCTTTGACCATACTTGGGTACAAACCCAGCTTGTGGAGGACACATCATCGCCCCTTGCCCACAAACTATATTTCCCTGCTTTAGTTAAGTCTTGCAGCTTCTCTGGCTTCGATCTCTGGGACTGGAAAATTCGCTCAGGAGTTGCTTTGCTCAAATAAACCTGTTATACTTTTTCAATTGGGCTTGATCTGGCTTACTGGGTCAGTGGAGAAACCTATTATTGGTGTACAGAAAACGTACTAGCCAATATTAACACTAGTTATTTCTTTTATAAAATAACAAATTTACATTTTGTATCCTAACTCACATGGAAGAGGGGGGAGGGGTAGAGTACAGAAGTTAGGGCTGGAGGTATAGCTCAGTTGGTAGAGTGTCCATCATGCCAGGTGGCCGAGGGGTCTTTTGTCACCATCAGGCTTTACTTAAGGAGAATAGAAAATCACTAGAACCTGGCACATCCACAGCAGCAGCCTTTCCCTTTCCTCACTGTCTCACAGAGACCGGCAAGCACCCTTCTCAGAGGATTGCTGTTGGGTCTGGGGTTGAAATAATGGGGGGCAGACCACCAAAAGTCTATTAAACCAGAAGCAGACTTTATTCCAAAAACCAATTAAAAAAAAAAAAGGAAATATCACCACGGGGCACAAAAACTTACCAGCTAGTTGAGACCACAGCCAGTGTCTGGGATTCTGAGGCTGTGGCAGCTGGAGGGGGCTTATGAGCCCCTCTTTCTAGTTAGAGGAAAGCATTAGGCATGGACAAAGGAATTTTTACAATTTTGAAGTTAAACTTTTAGAGACAAGTTGTTTTTAGTTTTTTACAATTTCTCATTAACAAGGTTTTAGAGGGTTTCAGCTAAATGATATTTGTACATCCCTGCAGCTCTCCCTGACTCAGTTGATTAATGTTTGCTCAAATGGGGGCGGGGAAGGATACAAAACAATGCAAGGCAGGTTGTCATGTAGACTCATTAAAAGTTAACTTTGGTTTTGGTAGTGAGTGGTATGGGGTTATTGAAGAATAGCTAACCCCATACCACTACACAAAGGACTACAAAAGGCAATCTTTAGTTAAAAAAAAAAAACAAAAAAAACAACTCACATTTGGGTTGTTGACAGAGCTGCCCATCATAAAACACGGAAGGGCCCAGTTAAAGGTTAATCTCTTTTTGCTGGCCAAGCTGATGGCTGTCAGTTTCCATCATTTAAGCTTATTCCTATATTCCTATTTTATTCCTATAACCCTATCTTATTCCTCTATTCCTTTCTTATTCCTACACCTGTACCTGTTGATAGAAATTTGCAACATGCCCCCACGGTTAGGTGTGTCCGGCAGACCTAGACACTTCTGCCTAGCCATCTCCGGGGCAAAATAGCCATTTCTGGGTCCAAACATCTCCTGTTACCAGGACCCCGTGGCTTGGAGTGGTTGCATCAAGCATGCAGTGCAACCATGTGATCTATGCACATGCGTGGAATTGCCACATGGGCCCATGTACACGGGTGTGGCCCAGCCTTTATAAGCCGGTGCCATATTCCCGGCTTCTCTCTTTTGATTCACGTGTCTTTCCTCAGGCCTGTTCACATCTGTCCCTTTTCTATCTTAATAAAACTCTTGTTAGTGGATTCTGTCGTGTTTTGTGACATTTCCTCGAAGGGTAAGAGCGCCGCCAAAGAACTAACATCTGTACCCTACATTGTCTTGAATCTCTAGCTCCCAGGCACTCAGATTTCTTACTTTCCCAAGTGAGTGTACAAACATATGGGACACATTAAACACATTAAAAAAGGGCTACTGGCAGACCTGTTGAAGGACGTATCTGCTCTCATGTCTTCCTTATTCACCCTTGCCTGCTCTGCACAACCAGGGCACTTCTTCATTCCATTCTTTCTGGCAGTTATCACTCTTCCCATGGCTAGCCCTGCTCCTGAGGCCAATGATAACAATCTATTTTTTCCCCAGCAACCTGCCTTCTAAACTCCCTCAAGGAACAGATGTCTGAGGTCTTCATGATGACAGCTAACTGAATGCTTCTTCACTCACACCTCCCAGTGTGTGTGACCCCGACTCCCAAATTTCCCCTCCCCACTTCATCCCAAAATCAGTAGGAAGTAGTCTCGAGAATTCGGCACCCTCACTCCCCGCCCCACTTACTATCCATAACTCACCCTTTTATAATAATTAAAAAGGGAAGAATGTTAGCATTCAGACCTACCCCTTGGGGACCTGCCCAGAGTACTGACTGTATGTAAAGTCCTCTTTAAGAGAAAACCCCTCCCCCGCTCCTCTATTCCCCTGAGGTAGCATGTACCTCCTCCCTTCCTTTTCCCTTTCTCTTCTTCTCTCCTCAGACCCTGCCCATTTTCTCTCTCTACCCCCCCCCCTTAATAAAACTTTCCACGTGCTGCCTGCATGGTGTGAATGACTTTCTCCCATGCCCATTGGCTCCAACCCACCATGGTCTCTCTTTCCTGCCATTTTACAACACCTGCGATGGTTTAGATGAGAAATGTCCCCTACAGGATTATGTATTTAAACATTTGGTTTCTAGTTGGTGGTGCTGTTTGGAGGAGGAACCTTTAGGAGGCAGAGCCTTACTGAAGGAAGTACACCAATAGGGTTCAGATTTGAGCATTTACAGTCTTACCCGCTTCCTGCTCTCTCACTGCTTCCTGTATTTGGGTAAAAATGTGATCAGCCCCCTTTATGCGCCTGCCATTATGCTATGTCTTCCCTGCCATGATGGACTTTATCCATCTGGAATTTCTTTCTTAAGTTGTTTTTGATATTTTATCACAGCAATCAAAAAGAAACTAGTACACCATTCACACATCACACATGCACATACTTTCTCTGATGCCTGCTGGGGAGTCAGAGACAGCCTTTCTATAGTATCCTCTGAGATCTACAAGAAGCAACTCCCATTTTCTTTCTGGGCCTGAATTCTCCCCAAGCTGCTGACATGCTGTCTATGTTTGGCACTGGAGCCTGAACTCCTTTGAGTCTTACTACGTTGTTACTTACTTTTTGGTCCATGGCATTAACAACTCTTCTAACAAACTTCTTATCCCTAAAAGACTGTCTCTCTCAGTATTTCCCTTGAAGCCCATATCTAAGACCTTTCAAAAACCCCAAATAGCTATGTGTTTATGAAGAACCTTGTGATGGAAGGCTCATGGATCAACATAGACTGTCAAAGGGATAAATAGTGCAAACTTTGTGTTTGGGTTACATGTGATACCCTATCCCCTTGTGAACATTCATACTCTCCTGTTCTGTCATACTCAGATGACAGGTGTGTACCAGTACACCTGCTTTATGGGGTGCCAGAGGCTAAACCCAGACCTTCATCCATGCTAGGCAGGCATTCAGCCAACTGAGCTACACCCTATAGTCCTTATAATTCATGTTAACTCCTTGCTAACTTTCCAATTATATTCTTCCTAGACCTGGATTATCAATTGGCTCACTGAGCCATTTGTTATATTTATATTCAGGTGAAGAAAACAAGAATGTGCCCCCTTCTGCCTCCTAGAATACATTTTTTTTTTTTTTTTTTTAAATCACAGCCTCTCAGGGTCCTCTTTCCCTGAAGAGGGCTGTGATACAGCAATCCCTTGCTTTCAGGTAACATTCCACACTTTCAAGTGTATTTATTAACTACTCAGCTGCTTCTTCTCCCTGCTCTCAAGCGACTCTCCCTGCAGCTGGGAGGTCTGCTGATGATTATGTGTGGAAGCAAGATGGGTAAATTCCATTCGAATGAACTACTTGTGTATACAATTCACTTGTACCTTTGAGTCCTTGGTTTATCTTATTAATTGTTACATTTAACACAGAGATAACATTGTATAATCCATTTTTTTTTTTTTTTTTTTTTTTTTTTTTATTGAGAAAGGCTCTTGCAGATCCTAGGTTAGCCATGAACTTCATAGTGGAGGATGACTTTGAACCTATGATCCTCCCACCTTTACCACCTGTTTGGATTACAAGACTTTGCTACCACATCTGTTTCATTCGGTGCTGGCTTTGTGCACATTATGCAAGCACTTTACCAACTGATCCAGTCGCTATTATCCAATGCTTGATTCACAGAGTTTGTGATGTTTGGTTCACATAATCCCTTGCTGTTCCATGTTCAGAAATTTAGTCTCTGTCTGGACTCAGTAGCAAGCCAGAAGCTACTTTTCAAATGAAGGAAACAAAAGCATCCCTTTCTACAAATACTGCCGTATGAGTCATAGTGAATCTTCTGACCTGTGAACATAGTATATCTTTCCATTTATTTAGGTCTTTGATTTTAAAAGACTTTATATCTAGTGTACACACACACACACACACACACACACACACACACACACACACACACACACACACGCTTGCCACAGGACAACTTACAGGAGTCAGTTTTCTCCTTGTGGTCCTGGACATCAAATTCAAATCATCATGCTTGGTGGCAGGTGTCTTTACTTGCTGAACCATCTCGTCAGCCCAGGTCATATTTTATGAATCCAAAGGAGAATTGACACATTTGCCTCAGTTTTGATAGTGGGGTCCCTTCTATCTCCAGTTTGCTGAAAGTTATTACTGTGAATGGCTATTGGATGCAGTCATGTGCTTTTTTTCAGCATACAACTAATATGATCATTTTTTTTAACTTGTCAAATTTTCAGATAACATTGGTTGACTTTCAAATATTGAATCATCTTTACATTGTTTAAATAAACAATACCAGGTTGCAGTATATCTTGCTTTTAAATATTTATGAGTATAATAATATATGTACATTTTGCTGAAAGAGTCTCTGTTCATTGGGAAAATTGGTCTTTAGCTTTGTGTGTGTGTGTGTGTGTGTGTGTGTGTGTGTGTGTGTGTACCCATGCAAGTGCACATGCATGAATGCATGCCATGGCCCATACATGTGGAGGTCAGGGAACAAAATATAGAAGCGAGTTCTTCAAACTTGTCAGCAGATGGCTTTACCTGTTGAAATATCTTGCCAGCCTTTCACCTTATTTTTTGAGACAGTCTCTCACTGACACTGCAACTTACTAAAAGGCAAGACTGGTTAGCCAGTGAGCTTTAAGGATTTGCTGATTTCCATATACCTCCAGCTCTGGGCTTATAAGCACTGGCTACCTTTGGGCC